>NC_072452.1:145773-395773 GCF_027596085.1 Anoplopoma fimbria | reverse complement strand
GAGAGAGAGGAGATGAGAGGAGGAGAGGAGATGAGAGGAGGGAGAGGAGATGAGAGGAGAGAGGGAGATGAGAGGAGGGAGAGGAGATGAGAGGAGAGAGAGGAGATGAGAGGAGAGAGAGGAGATGAGAGGAGAGAGGAGAGAGAGGGAGAGGAGAGGAGATGAGAGGAGAGAGAGGAGAGGAGAGGAGAGGAGATGAGAGGAGAGAGAGGAGAGAGAGGAGAGAGAGATGAGAGAGAGAGGAGAGATGAGAGGAGAGAGGAGATGAGAGGAGAGAGAGGAGGGAGATGAGAGAGAGGAGAGAGAGAGAGAGAGGAGGGAGAGGAGAGAGAGAGGGAGATGAGAGGAGATGAGAGGAGAGAGAGGAGATGAGAGGAGAGAGAGGAGGGAGAGGAGGGAGAGGAGAGAGAGGAGAGAGAGGAGAGAGGGGAGAGGAGGGAGAGGGAGAGGAGGGAGAGGAGATGAGAGGAGGGAGAGGGGGGAGAGAAGAGGAGAGGAGATGAGAGGAGGGAGAGGGCGGAGCTGGGTGCAGTTGGATGGAGAGGAGGACACGAGCAGCCATCAGGTATGGCTACACCCGTCTTCTTCTTTTTTCTCCAACATTCTACAAGCTGCTTTAAATGACTGACACGACCTCTCTCTGCGTCCATCTCCCCTTCATTTATTCATGATGAGTGTATAGTGGCAGCACAATGCAGCTGACACCTCCCCCCACCACCACCACCTCCACCAGATGGGAGGGAAAAAAGAGGAGTCGCACCTGAAACCCTTCGGGCCTCACCGGAAGCCCGCACCTCTGGTTTCCTCTTGCAACCAGGCCGACCGACGCCAAAGTGACGCTCCAATAGAAGCCAAGCTGGAGAAAGGGAAGATGGGAAGTGTGGATGACAGCCGAGCCGAGCCGAGCCGAGCCAGGCCCTGTTCGCTTTAAAGTCAGCGTGGCTGGTGTGACGCAGGTGTGGATGGGTGTTTCCCTCCACTCAACCAATTGAAAGTTTGTGTGTATTTATGCAACTCAAATATTGAAATATAAGTGTCTTTTGGCACATCATGTCTCATATAATTATACATATATATATATATATATATATATATATATATATATATATATATATATATATATATATATATATATATATAGCACATTAATATTTCATTTTTAAAACCAATTAATATTTAACTTTTAACAATCAATATTTAACCAATTAATATTTAACTAACCTGTGGCCTTGCAGGGCTTCATTTGAGAATGCCCTTCAGCACTTTCTTTTATGAAGTCGGTTGCATTGCAGGTGTTACCCGGGTTAATATGCTTGCAGTTCTGTTGGCATAGTTTCAAAAAAAGTAATATTTTTGAGAAAGAAATACCAACGCAAGATCCACTTGCTGCCTTTTTTTTCTGGAGCTTAATTCTGGAAACTATAATTAGACATTGAATTGGAATTGTTTTGTCATACTACTGGGCATGTTTGATAATGACACTGAAGCCCATAACAAACACAAATAATATGCAACATGTTATGGTGCATTATGTGATTATTAGTTACTCTAACTAATTATTATTAGTTACTGTAAGTAAATATTTTGCAATATTTCGTGTGTTTTTTTTTTACTTTACTTAAAGCAAAGAACAAGCACTTGATAGTAACGTATAATCACATTATGATCACCCAAGACCAGCAGTTATAAAGTATTATGATACTTCAAAATAAAAGGGATTATGCATTGCCTTATAATGTATTATTACGATTGTTACAAGGCACTATTCCGTTTTGTTTATGATGCATTGTAGACATGGCCGTTACAGAATTTATTTCAGTGGTAGAAAAAAAAATGGTGCTTTTCATTATTACGATTGACAGAAGTCATAACTCTTATTACTCAACATTTGATTCATTCATTAAGCCGCAGAGCTTAATATTATTAAAAAGGTGATGTTTGTGTTCTGTAAAGCTGATAATTTAATTCTTCATCTGGAACATTTCCTGTTTGACAGACACAATGTTCCATTGCACCAAAGGAGAATACACATTAAGGAAAGAGAAGTGAAATGTGAATATGTATTTATGACATTTTTGTCTTCCTTTGACAAAAGATTCTACAGAAGCCGGCTGGTAATTCAGAACCCTTCAAACTGCAAGTTATCATGTTTGATAGAACAATCAGCTTCAATTCATTCTCATTCGTCGGCAGGCTTTAATCTAAAGTATTTGTGAAAAAAGAACCGTGTGTGTAGATTAACACGTGGGGGCTGCGAGTGTGCGCTGATATTTGACAGTCTTGGACGTGTTCCTGCACTGGCTGTGAGTGGCCTGAGGGAAGCAGGCCTACTAGAAGAATGAGCCAGACAGTTGGCAAAGCCTCTGCTTCCGTCTCAGCTGTCGTTGGTAGTCTGGCCATGTGGCCGAGACACTGCTCCCTGTGTCCAAACACTGGAAACAAAAAAATATGAAGCAAAAAGAAAACCTTGAATCTCATGTGCTCTGTAAATCCCATTTGTTGGATTAAAATAAAGCACCTTATTATGTGTTTTTAAAAAGGGATTTGTGTGCTGCAGCCCCTCATTTGCTCTTGTTTTGGCCCCTTGTGCAGCCACTGTGAGGATTTTTGTGTTTGATGTGTCGCCCCCATCTGGACAGAAAGGTCACTGCAGCACATCCATGAGATGTAGGTGAGGCTGCCCGGGTGAGGCCTTGTTTGCTTCCTCGTGCTTTTTTTTTTCCACACACGGACACGCTCTCTGATCGACGGCCCCGGCCTGTTTGGGATCACAGGCACCTGTTGTCCTCCTGCAGCTATTTCCCAGCAGCAGCACTGATGCAAAACTAATGTGGAAGTCAATCTGGTGTTAGCAAGAAAGCCAGTTTATTTCTCTTTTTAAAGTACGAATGAAAACTCATAATATGACACATGAAAGCTTATATATTTCACTTATTTTTATTTTCCAATGTTAATAATTATAATAGGGGTTTCTAAATATGAATTACTCCAAAGGAAGAAACTCCAAATCCTAAATTGTGGGTGTCACTTTTAATGTTTCAGGTTGATATACTCACATTGTAGTTTGCCCCAAATTGTTGAGTCGTTTTCCACTACAAATTATTTTCCCCATCCATTTATGTCTTTAAAACCTAAATAACTATCTCTGTCTCTTCTTTACCCTATGAATCATCAAAATGAAGACATGCCTGTTCAAACTTTAGACACTTTTATTGCTTGTATTATATGTTGTTTTTTGTGAAATGTGTTATGATTTTGTCAAGATAATCTATGCTTTTATTAATTTACTTATATTCTCTTATTATTATTATTATTATTAGGTAGCAGTTTGCGTTGTGTTTGGCCAACAGATAACAGAATGAACTTTGTGTGTGGCTAATAGCTAAGAGAACTCCCATGGATTACACACACTGTTGCGTACCTCACGGCAGCTCAGTTGTATTGCTTTGAACACTGTGTATGGCTAACCGCTAACAGCTAACAGCTAACAAAACTACCAGTACACACTGCTGTACCTTGCTGCAACTCAGTCCCTACCAAGTGGGTGGACAGCTTGATGAGCTTAATTTTTGCATTTGGCAAGATTGCGTGACCTCTATACTACAACATAGGTCACGCAATCCTCCTCTGTCGTTCTCCCAGAGGTTTCTTCCTTTTTTCTCCCTGTAAAGGGGTTTTTAGGGGAGTTTTTCCTGTGCCGATGTGAGGGAAGGACAGAGGATGTGAGGGAAGGACAGAGGATGTGAGGGTCTAAGGACAGAGGATGTGAGGGTCTAAGGACAGAGGATGTGAGGGAAGGACAGAGGATGTGAGGGTCTAAGGACAGAGGATGTCGCATGTGCACAGGTTGTAAAGCCCTCTGAGACAAATTTGTAATTTGTGATTCTGGGCTATACAAAATAAACTGAATTGAATTGAATTGAACAGCTTCAACCCGATTGTTTACACACAGTACCAGTCAAAAGTTTGGACACACCTTCTCATTCAACTACTTTGAAGAATCTAAAATATAAAACATATTCTGGTTTGTTGAGTATTTGTTTGTTTATCACACATTCCATATGTGTTCCTTCATAGTTTGGATGTCTTCAATATTAATCTACAATGTAGAAAAAAAAAAAAAAAAAAATAAAGAAAAACCATTGAATGAGAAGGTGTGTCCAAACTTTTGACTGGTACTGTACATCGCAAACTCTTGTGTTTGAGTTTGAATGTAGTGTGTGTTATGATGCCTTACAGCCCTTTGTTTGCATATGTCACCAGGTTGGCTCACTTTTATTATTTTGAACGATGTGTTTGGCTAACAAGTAACAGAACTACCAGTAAAAATACTGCTGAGTACATCGCCGCAACTCAGCCGCTGCTAAGCACGCGGATAGCTTTGTGAGTTTATGATTTTAATTTTGTTTTTGGCTAGATTGTATGTGTCTTTTACAATGGCTTCGGACCGATTGCCTGCGTAAATCTTTGCTAGTTGTTGAGTATTTTATGACGATTTGCAGCCCATTGGTGTCTAGATACGGGATTGGTCCATTATGGGTTGTATTCATTCAATCACACTCTGCAGCAGTGGTCGTTACTGACACACATAGCAGAGATCTGCAGTCAACTGAGAGCCCCTTTCTAGTTTATGACTGTGCTTCTATTTTGATCATTCCAATGATTTTATTTAATCGTTTTTGTAAAGCACTTAGGTCAACATTTGTTGTGTTTCTTGTGCTCTACAAATAAAGTTAACATTTCCGTCATTATCTTTTAACAGCATCCTCCTGACTGCACAGCTGTGTAAATCCAGATGAGGGAAAAGAGAAAGTGATTAAAATGCTGTTATGCCCATCTGAGTCACCTTCAGTTATTAGTACGCCCACAGCAATGAGCTTAAGGAGCAGCAGTAGTCAGTGACTTTATTTTGCCTTTGCTTTCCCCTCTCAGGCTACACATAGGTTAGTGCCCGTCCCTGTGATAGGTGAACCTTGCAGACAGCGAGTAAGCCTGTCACTCGTCAGGGCTCTTTTGCCTGAAGACGTACATACAGTATTTACCTGACATAAAGCATGGTGTCTACCAACAAAACAGAAATGTGATTTTAAGTAGGATTAGAGTATTTTTATAACTTAAAGTTCATTGAATTTCAACAACACAAAACAACATAATAGAAAACCCAACAAGACAATTCCTAAAATAAATAGATAATTGAATAAATAAAACATAGTGAGGATTGATCAATACTATGAGGGAAATCTAAGCAGTCCAAATAACCAATAAACTATGGCTCAAAGCCCTTGTAAGGTTAGCGTATTATATTATATATAGCATAATACATTAATGAATCAGATTATAAAACACAGCATTAGTATTTTTAAGACTATTTATTTAGAACGCATGGAACCATTTCCTACATTCCATGGTGAAATACAGTTGAAAATGTAGGAAATAGCATTCATTAGCCACACTCCTTTTTCTCCTTTCTTTTGGTCTTGAATGGTAAAATGCTGCACAGTAATGAAGCATAATACACGAGGCACACACTGGGTGAACGGCATCCCCGACGGCCTTTTCAGCCTGCGGTAAATCAATCCTCAATACGAGACGTATCACGTGACGAGCCAGTGAAAAGAGGCCTGCAGTCTTCCATTCAGAGGCCTGCTCTGCAGTTCATGAAGGTCCAATGGGAGCAGTGAGGGTTCCGAACACGATGTCGCATTAAGAGCACCGATACTTAACAGCTTGAAGCTGTATGCTTATAACGCCATTGTCGGTGGTGTAGTGCAATTGAAGAACACAGGGTTCTATAATTACATACATAATTAAATACATTACTATCCCTATTTTCACATTTATAATTCTACTATAAATATCGCTGCTGTTATTATAAGTAGTCTTATTATATGAATCATTTATGTCATATACATTGAATGTGTTGTATCTCTGTTATGCTGTTCATTCTGTACACATGACATCTATTGCATTCTGTCCATCCTGGAGAAGGATCCCTCCTCTGTCGTTCTCCCAGAGGTTTCTTCCTTTTTTCTCCCTGTTAAAGGGGTTTTTAGGGGAGTTTTTCCTGTGAATGTGAGGGAAGGACAGAGGATGTGAGGGTCTAGGACAGAGGATGTGAAGGACAGAGGATGTGAGGGTGTAAGGACAGAGGATGTGAGGGAAGGACAGAGGATGTGAGGGAAGGACAGAGGATGTGAGGGAAGGACAGAGGATGTGAGGGTGTAAGGACAGAGGATCTAAGGACAGAGGATGATGTGAGGGTCTAAGGACAGAGGATGTGAAAGGACAGAGGATGTGAGGGAGGATGTGAAGGACAGAGGATGTGACAGGGTCTAAGGACAGAGGATGTGAGGGTGTAAGGACAGAGGATGTGAGGGTGTAAGGACAGAGGATGTGAGGATGTGTAAGGACAGAGGATGTGAGGGTGTAAGGACAGAGGATGTGAGGGTCTAAGGACAGAGGATGTGAGGGAAGGACAGAGGATGTGAGGGTGTAAGGACAGAGGATGTGAGGGTGTAAGGACAGAGGATGTCGCATGTGCACAGATTGTAAAGCCCTCTGAGGCAAATTTGTAATTTGTGATTCTGGGCTATACAAAATAAACTGCATTGAATTGAATTATAAGTGCAGGTCAGGATCTGACCAACAGTCAGTGTTTGCTGGACAAATGTAAACCAGTATTACAGCTGTAGAAGTGATTTTAGACTAATTGAATCAGCCTTTTTGGGGAAGATCATCATAATTAGACCATTTTAATGATGCTGAGTTGCTGATACAGGCTTCGATTACAAGCTGCTTCGTTATTGCGACTCTCTTACTGGTCTCCCTAAACAATGAGGTGCCAGGATTTTGACCAATATGAAAAAGGAGATCACATTAACAATCTGCTCGCCTCATTGCACTGACTGAATGGATAATGTAATGCTTCATACACTTTTTCTGTTTCAAAAAACGTTTTTTAGAAGTTCCTAAAAGTGTCACACAAAAAAGGTCTTGTTGCATTGCGATAAAAAATGTGTTTGTTTGTTTGTCTCACGCTATTGCTTTTGCTTGTTGTTGTGTATTTTTGATCTCATCTTGATTTGTCAAGCACTTTCGGCTGCATATTTGCAAGAAATGTCACTGTTAATCACATTATTATTAGTAGTATGTTGAGCTTGAAGGTATGTGCATGGTTTACATTGTGAAACGGTGGCTTTTAGGTTAATGCAACAAAACCACTTAGTTAAGGTTAGAAAAAAACCCGTCATGGTTTGGCTTAAAACAAGCACGCTTGTTACTTCATGTAAGCTAAAGGACGTGACATAGCACCACAAACCGAATTTGTCTGAAATTGTATTCAAATGTAATAATCCACAAAAGGAACAAAAAGGTAACTTTGGTTCAGCATCTCAGGACTCATTAAACACATAAAAAGGCACATAAAACATGCAATGAGTGAAACGGTCAACGTTGCCTCTTTCTAAAGGGTCAAAGGAACATGGAATATTGCCTAATGCACCTGGTAGTCAGAATCAAATGCAGAATGAAGGCAATAAACCCTGTGGAGGGGTCACAGGCTTAAGGGCCACCAGTCTATAGACCCCCTGTGTTTGTATTGTAGGATGCATGAACACCAACATTCCATGTAATATTAACGGCCATAGAAAGTTGGAAATGTCAGACTCAGTTGGATTTTTTTCACACTCATCAAAATCGAGGTCAGTGTCAGAAATGACAAAAAGAAGTGGCCCTTTTTTTAACTGCAGTAAGAAATGGTTAAAAAAATGAATCAAAAAAACAGGACTGGCGAGCCAAATTAAGTGCAACACGTAATATTCCAGGCAGGAGTTATGCATGTTATCAGCACCGCAGGACAGCTTGAACAACCCCTGAGAGGTCCGGCCTGTTCTGAGCCCATTACTACGCTCAGCCGGCGTTGGAAAGAAAATATTAATGCTCACAATGCCGGCTAGTTTTCCATAAATCGGCAGTGTTTGATAGCTCGTTATTTATTCAGCAGCGCGGATTGAGGTGCTACCCCATTTATTACAAACAGCTGAGGTGTACAGAGTGTGTGGAAATATGCCAACACAGACACGCAGGGACTGTTTTATGTCCCGGAGAGGGAAGGGGGGGACAGGAGACGTGCTGCTACTTTACAGGGTTTTTTTTGCAATGGCATGAACACAATTTCTGAAACTAGGGCTCTCATCCACAAAATACCAGATGTATAAAATCTCTTGCAAAAGCAAAACACTTCATTCAAAAATATAACTCTTCTTTTCCTCACAACTCTACACTCAAACACCAAATAAACTTTCCACAATCCAACTTAACACTGATGTGTTCAATATAAAACACCGTTAACCAGAGTATTTTTATTTCTACCATGCTGTATGAAGACAAATGCAATTGGTTTATTCTCAGTCCTTTGAACTCATATCAGTATCAAACACAATGAAATGAACTATGATGACTTTAACTGAACATAGTTACTGTATGGTTCTGTAAAACAAAATACAGTAAATTGCGAATACAGTCCTTTAACTCTGTCTCCGGTATTGGCCTCCAAATAACAAACCTTGAACCCCATTTACAGTTTTAAAGCTCTGATTTCGAAGTGATCTAATTGGTTACAGGTGTTTGCACAGGTGCATTCCGGGTGAAGGTGATTGATAATTGAGTGTGGTTATTACACAGCTGTGTTTATCAAACAACACACAGGCTTTTAGTACTGAATTATGTTTTTAATGTAGATAATCTTGTTTTGTGTGTTTTAGAATGTTAAACTTGTAAAGTGAAAAGCAGAATGTTAAAAAAAGGTTTAACAATAGCCAAAAGTACCAGTTTTAATACACACCAAAAAAACACCACCTTTTTTAGGATGTATCCAGCTTTTTATAATCTGATTTATTAATGTATTATGCTATATATAATATAATACGCTAACCTTACAAGGGCTTTGAGCCATAGTTTATTGGTTATTTGGACTGCTTAGATTTCCCTCATAGTATTGATCAATCCTCACTATGTTTTATTTATTCAATTATCTATTTATTTTAGGAATTGTCTTGTTGGGTTTTCTATTATGTTGTTTTGTGTTGTTGAAATTCAATAAACTTTAAGTTGTAAAAATACTCTAATCCTACTTAAAATCACATTTCTGTTTTGTTGGTAGACACCATGCTTTATGTCAGGTAAATACTGTACGTACGTCTTCAGGCAAAAGAGCCCTGACGAGTGACAGGCTTACTCGCTGTCTGCAAGGTTCACCTATCACAGGGACGGGCACTAACCTATGTGTAGCCTGAGAGGGGAAAGCAAACTTTGTAAAGTGAAAAGCAGAATGTTAAAAAAAGGTTTAACAATAGCCAAAAGTACCAGTTTTAATACAAACCAAAAAAACACCACCTTTTTTAGGATGTATCCAGGTGTCTGTGGGGTTTTTACAGGGCGCAGTACTCACCATGTGAGCCTGTCATGGTTCAATCCAGGGCTCATCTCCCGCATCCACAGAGACACACAAAGATATGGACAGAGGTTAATTGGGCTCAGAAGCACCTCGCCGTCCCGGCAGGTTCAGCTGATATTCAGACCGAGCCCCAGTTTCCACATGAACACACGGGGGCTTCGTTCACACATGCAATGGGCTCTGATAGTGGGTCACAGTCACAGTTGAGGCTGTTTTGGGATAGTCTGTAAATCCAACTGTTGCCTAAACCTAACCAAATCGTTTCACAATGTTAAATCACTAGCAATTTTTGTTCACAAATGTCGAGATTCATCGTATCAGCGGTTTGCAGAAACGTAAAAATAATGTTTGAGATGCAATGTGTTCATTAGAGGTGCTGGTAGATGGATTCTGTTACCTTTGGACGGAGCCAGGCTAGCTGTTTTCAGTCCTTATGCTAAGCTAAGCTATACAGCCTACACATTTTCACCCCCACGCATCAAATACCGAAGTTTGGTCCGTGGCCCTAATCTTCAAACTGTGATGTAGTTTCCCCTCTAGAATCAGTTTTGGGACATGTGAGGGACAGCGTTACATGCATAATAAACATCTGTAGAAATAAGCAAGTAGGCACACCTAAAACTGTTACTTTAACTGGTTTTATTAAAACAGCTTCTTTTATGGCACACAGAAAGTGGGACAATCCAGGACAGGTGGTACAGGACACCTCGTCCTGCATTATCCTACTTTATTTGGACAGTCCTGCTGGTCTTTTTCTGGCTGTTTGGATGCTTACAAATGCTTTTAATGAACAAAATATCTGTTGTGCCTGCAGTATTCTCCACCTTTACTGTGATCAATAACCCCGCCCAGTTCTCAAGTAACCCTGTCTGGGAAAATAACAAATGTCTGATGCTTCCAAATATGCTGCATCCATACATTGACCAGTGAGCAGGACTCCTGTATATCCGTGTTCTCCTGCAAATTATTTGGCCACAGGAGCTGCAGAGAAATGAAGTAAATATAGCATGTTTTCCTATATTAACCTGGACACTGGGGAACATCATGCGTCTCATAAGAAATCGTATCTGGTTCATCATGGAGAACATGCTTTACTTTAATGCATCAGCAGACTCCATGTAAATGCAGAGAGACAAATGTCTGTCCATAACCCACATGATGCTTACAGAGGTAGAAAAGACAGCTCAGAGGCATTGTTGGGCAGAATGACTCGGAGCTTCAAAACACCTTGTAAGGCGTTCTTAATCACTGGAATGAAAAGCCTTTACACATTTTCATATTTAACATTTGAAAAAAAAAGATATTTTACATGTGAAATATCACAAAATCAGGTGAGTTTTAAGTGCATGTGATGAGTCCAAAAAATCACAAAAAACAATATGTGAATTGATAAAAGTATGCATGTTTCACACGTTATAAAACATGAAAAATGTGTGAGGGCGTACATTTACACAAAAGTGTAGATGTACATGTCAGTGCAACATGGCGGACTCTGTGTACATATGAAGGTCTTTTGTGTCTCTTTGTTTTAGTTTTGAGACTCTTTCTGGTCTTTCTTGCTGTCCTTGTAGTTGTCTTGTATCTCACCAAAGTCATTTTGAGTCTCTTTGTGTTTCTTTGCATCTCTTTCTGGCTGTATTGGTCTTTTTTCTTCTCTTTCTGGTTGGTATGTTTATCTTTGAGTGACACTTGTAGGTGAAAGCCGGGGGGCCTAAAACACTCAGCAACGCAATAAGCAGCCCTGTCTGGTTAGGGCCCTAAGAGTCAGCCAGTCACAACACTGCTAACCACTCTATCAACACAGTGTCTGAGTGACAGTGCCACAGATACCGGAGTTCATCAACTCTCTCTGTCTCTTCTTTTTCTTCTTCTTCTTCTTCTTCCTCTATGTCTTGCCAACACGTTTTATCTCTTCCTCCTTCTCTCTCTCTCTCTCTCTCTCTTCCTCAGTATCTTTTGATATGCTAAGCAGCGTCCTATTTATAAATCATTGTGAGAGAAAACATAGCAGGTTAGGGGACACTTAACAAATGCCCCCTGTCTGCTTATGGAGAGAGACGGATAAGAAGAAAGAGGAGAGAGAGTTTGAGCTAGGAGAGGGGGGGGGTTCTGCTCGGTCACTCCCTGGTAGGCATGTCACCCAGGTTGAATAGATGTACATATCATTATCTTTCCCCCAGTACATGGCGATAATGATATAAGACGGCAGGGTAAGGAGGAAGAGAAAGGAGCCATTGTGCGGCGAGGCTGGGAGCCAATAAGCGCGACTTCATGGCCAAGAGCCAATTCTCTGAATTTGTGACGCTGCAGTGTACAGTCCACTGGTGCTGAGGCGAACGGTGGCCAGAACACTCAGCCTTCAATTAAAGTGATTGTGCGTTATCATGAACGGTTCATCGATGGAACAGTTCTTTACTTGTGTTACATTGTTTTATCTTGTGTAAGGCCGATTCCCAATATATATGTGTTCCGTTAAACATATGCAAATAAGCAATGACAGTTGTCATTATAAATGAATTAATAAAGTTATTTGAAAATACATAAGAAAAAAAAAGGCATTTAAATAATCAATGGGGTGCATTGTGCCTAAATTCACACAGCCTCTCTCTCAATGGGGGACATATTGTTTCTGCTGTTCGACAAATTCAAAAAATGTCTCAAATGTTTCAAACTACCCTCAAAATAAGAGAGTGCAATATTTTCCATTAACCAAGTCGATTTTGTTGCGGTAACGTGAGACGTTGACAAAGGAATATTCAAACAATAGGGGTGTGTCATCAGGAAATGCTCATGTGGATTGTCTTGGGGACAGTAAAAATATTAGTTTCGTTGGTTGCCATTAGCACATGGTCCATATTTTCTGTCTTATTAGACTACTGTTGAATTGAAACACAGAGCCGGTGTGTGGTATTGGTCTATTTAAGGAAATGTGTTCTGCATTCAATTAAGTTTGGAGTCAAAAAAGCATGAGCAGATGTTCACATGCATGATATACTTCCATCCACAGACTTCCAAACAGCATGACCCCCAGAAACTACAATTCAAGACTTTATCAGAGGAATTTATCTAAAAGGAATCCAAAAGAGCTCCTGCCAATCAACATTGTTTTTGACTGACAGGTGACCTCTGTGAAGTGTGGAGTGTACAACCAGTGTAGAAACTAAGTGCAAGCTTATCAAAAATAGATGTAACCCAAGCGAGAAAGAAATAGGAGTTCAATGATCTGCGAGTAAAAGTTTAAAAATCCTCGACAAACATGGGCGTAGCAGTGACACGAGGCAAAGAAACAAACAAGTGGTAGTGACTCACAGGCCATGAGTCAGTGAGCTCGGTGTGGAAACGTCCAAATTCACTGCATTTACAGCAGTTCAGTATTGTGGTTTTTGTTGGCTCAGTTGCCTAGAGGATACAGCAGAGTGATGTGGAATGGCAAATAGTGGGGGAAATAGAAACATTGCGTGGAAGCCCAATAATCACAGAAGAAAGGGAATGCCAGTTTCTCTTTCTATTGCATAGGTTTGGGAAAGTCAGATTAGGCCACATGAAAGACTTGTGTGTGATTCTGATTTTCTGCTACACACTGAGTACAATGATTTGAGGTAATCTCTTTGGAGTTAGCATGCTATGACAGTCTGACAGGCCATACCTCTTGAATACATAATACATGTAATGGTAATCTTCATCATTCACCTCAGAGTTGGACACATTGGAGATTCCATTCCAACTTTTCCTCTGGGAAGATTCTTCTTTTTTCCCCAGGTAAACATAGTTACAGGCTAATGTCAAGGCTGTTTAAAATGACCTAAAATACAAGTCCCAGTGTGTTACTGGTTGTTTATGTTCCATTACAGGGACATCAAATGCTTTGGCAGCGCCACACAGCCCGTAGCTTCAAACTAAATTTGACTTTTTTTTTAGATGATTTTGGGACTCAACTTAATCTTCCTTACGGCCCACTCGTTGGGTCTCAGCCCAGCTCGTGTCTAATAAGCTCTGTTTTCCATTGGCGCCTTCCAGACATTCTCATGGTTAAGAACCCTGAAAGAAAAAGATGTTCTTTTGACGCAGAACTCGACAGAGCCACATTATTTTGTGTTCATAATATTTTCTGATGCTTTCTTTGATTCCATTTATGCACAACGGTATGATTTCGCCAAGTCTTTGTTTTGACGTTTGCTTGATTAAGTGTACTTTTCTGATCAAGTCTTATTCGTGAAGCAGCAATTTAAATAGAGCCTGTGTGACTACTCCGCATTCCAAAATATGGTAACTTACATTCATTGGTTTTGAAAAAAAACAAAACAATGGCGACCGCCGTAATTAAAGATGGCGAAGGCAAAATCGTGGAACTCGAGGATTCAAAACATCAGTCCAAAAACCAAAATTCAACCGCTACACAGAGTGCTACCGGTTGTTAATACAAAGTTTATTGATGTTGATCGGTCATGTGATCACACCGCACCGCCTTGCATCCACACTGCATGCTCTTTGGTCCCGAGCAATACACCCCCCCAAATGTGAAGTAGATCGGATGGACAGTTCTGGAGATACCTTGAGGACACACACTCATACAGACTTGCTAATAGTTAGAAGTTATATACCACATAATTCCTCTAACAAATCAAAAGTGTAATTCACAAGCACTGAAACGCACTCTTGATTAATATTGATTGCTCAAGGGTTTTGCTGCAACAGCCTTATTTGGTCCAGTTTAATTAGTTGTTAATAGAGGGGATTGTGCTACTGTCGCCATCATCTTGTAATTTCCACTTTAGGCCAGAGTGGATCATTTAGAAGAAGATAAAAATGTTTGCTAAAAGCTTAAACTTCAATCTCATCAAGTGTACACATCAACAGTTATCAGTGCTTGTTAGATAGTTTCATTTGTTTGCTGTGAATCTTCACTGTTTTAGGTCTCTTGGTCTGTTTGATTTTACAGGAAACAATAAAAAAAGAAAAGGAGTAGCAGCATCGTCCTCTACTTTGGAAATAAATGCACATATTGAAGACAGGTTGTCAACATCCTTGAAAGAGTTCTTCCAACCTGTTATTTGTTACAGGACCGTCTATCTGACCCACAGGCCATCTCATCTATTCCTCTGAGGCTGGGGACACACTATGAGATTATCAGCCCGTTTTATATCCTGACATTTGGAAGGGAAATCCTGATCTGAGGCGTGGCTGGGTCGATGGTCTGAAAAGATTACCCGCTGCCGATGTGTGACGGGGTTACAGATTTGGACCGAACGGACTGATCTGAGTTGCAGCATTATATGAAACCAGACATCCTCTGAGTGCTGAGAAACTTCGGAGAGATATCAGCAAAGCATTGCACAGTTTAGTGAGGAGGATCTGCTGCTTTACGCTCATTAGAGATCAGAGATCGATGACCTGAGATGTTCAAAGCCCCTATGTGAAGGTGAACACATTTCTGTCTGGTGCCTTCTAGTGGGGACACTAGAATGAAGAGCCCGAAGCAACATACAAACGGAATTTCTTCAAAAAGATTGTCTCCTTTTTCTGCAAAGAATGATGTATGCCATCAAAAGTCTCTTGAAAAGTTATTGTTAAAAAAATCAGAAACACAAATTCAGTTATGTCTTTGCCTGTCTCATATGAGTGCATTTAGACTTTGACTTATGTAGAAATTCAAAGCACGTGCACATTTCTGATAAGTGTAAACATGCAAGCATGACATTTAATTTGCAATCCATTTATTTTTCAGTGATGAAATAATGTTATTAAATGCTCAACAAATACAATCACATTGACAATTTTTCCCCCCGAATGAACTGAAATGAAAATCCTACATCCGATGAATTAACAGGCGACATATGGTGGTAAGTATCAAATTCAATGTAGACTGTTCACATGCTTTAATGTAAAAATAATAAAGCATTGTTTTTTCTTGTTCTGTCAGTCAGAATATATCTATTATCACTCTCTGTCTGAAACGCCACGCTTTAGCGCCTGTCTCCTTAAACCCCCTCTCTGCCCTGATTGGCTTGTAAGAAAAGATAGGTTTCCAAAAACTGACAGTTTGTTGGTTGGTAGCCACTCCAGACCCTTTAAATAATCACATCTGTCAAGTGATGTTAGCCTGATATTCCGATTGAAATATTTTTTTGTTTGACTTCATTCATTATGCTTGACATTGTTTTCATGTTAGCCAACTTCTTTTTATGCTTGTGGTATTATTATTACAAGTACCTGCCATGCTGGCATTAGTTTCAATACACACAGAAGCTATGCTAGTGATTGATAGCATTTGACTTTTTTTTTACCTGATTAAACAAAGAACACGTCAATTTAAGAGTTGTGATATCTGTGGATTTACAATGACTTGTTGCCCACGCTCACCCACCATTTTTCTTTTGCTAGTTTACATGGCCGACTCGGAGGAAAACTGCTACTTCAGCACCACGGACAGCACCATGGATTTAACAATGCACATTAAAGTAAGGCTGCTGATATTTCAGAGCCATGGTCAGGTCTTAGATTCTAACTTGCACAAACCCTCAGTCAGATAAAGTGTCAATGAGTCATGTGGACTATACTAACATATTAAGTTCAATGACCCCTCTGCCCTTGCTACTAGTGGATGGAGAGGTGGGATGTCAGGTTCACAAGGGGCATGCATTTTGCTCGTTTTGCTAACAAGATGACCAAACTGCCTACCAAAGCACCCTTCATGTTCAAAGAAGCCAGGACAAACTTTAATGGAAATGTGAAGTGTACAGTTTGTAAACCACTATAACTTCTGCTTGTATAACACAGTGGTCTGAACACTTAATCAAGGCCTAATCAAATAGGCTGAAAGGATCCCTTGTGCTGCAACAAGTGCTTAAACTTGTCACACAGCACTCTGTACTTCATATTAACTGCATCTATCTGTGCATAATTGCATCCAATTTGCCTTAAATGCCTCTGTACTTCATCTTTGGTGTGGGTTTGCTGCTTAGGTAATTTCCCACTGGGGGGCAAAGTCTTGAAGTATCAGCTCAATTCGAGAGCTCTTATATGCCTCTCAGTCTGTCAAGGAATTAGGAATGAAATATGTTTAATTATAACAGTGGAAATAAAACTGACCTGAATCTCTTAGTGAAGTATGTTGGACTCCCTCCCCTCTCCACCTCTGACTCCCTCTCTCTCGTCATCCCCCAACAATTTCCTGAATACCTCAATTATGTGCTTATAACCTATATTTTTTTCTGAGCCAAGTATATCTGTCACACTGTTAATTACCCTCAGTCTCTCCTTCTCCCTCCCGTCGGTCCCTTATCCAGCCCTGTTGTGTTCAGATCAAATTTACATTATCACTAAAAATCCCAGTGCTATAACTGCCTTTAAGTGAACCGACACCCTTCTTAATCATGCTCTGCTCCCTCTCCTTTTAACAGTTCATATTATGCATGGATCAAATTGATATCACCCCCAAAATGTCTAACTTAACTGCGTCTGCCACCCACTTAATCAGCCCCATCACACCTCTCGGTTAATCTAAACAACCACGGAGCTTTTACATCAGCAGAAACAACGGCGGCGTTGGTTTTATTTGTAAGAAGTGGCTCATCCCATCAAATATTAACAGCGAACTCGCCGGAGAGGAGGGAGCGAGAGAGCCGCTTTGTAGTCGCGGCTCGACAACGCAAGTGAGGGAATTGGGTTGGAAGGGCCGGTGTTTTCTGTTTGAAGGGGGGCTTGTAATCAGTGTCTGGGTTCGTTAGGGTGAGGAGAGCCTGTGATGAATCACCAATCACAAGGAGCTGCGAGCGGGCTGGGTGGGGCCGCTTAACATTTCGATTACATCAGCATGTCTCCTTTCGGTTCCCTACATCTAAGGCAGCTCTGATGAACGTGTGAGATAAAGGATGTCCAGACAAGATGTTTTAAAGGTAACATAAAAGCTGCACTCTGGTTTTGTTTGTGGTACATGTTCCATATTTTCTACATGTGCAGCATATATATAAAAGAGTTAGAGCCCCAGCAGTTTAATAGTATATATTTTCTATGAATGGAGAGCTGTTGTGTTACCATGGCCGGGAATTGAAGCGTGAGCGTTGGCTGCCCATAAGCTACTTCGCTTTTCGATTAAGGGTTGTTTGTAGCCTTAACATCGCTAGGCTAGTTCCTTCATGCTGTCTATGTTATGTCCATTCTTTAAGGTATGAGTAATGTATTTTGCTTCCAAAGACAGAAAGCATCACACAATGTCTTTACTGCAGAAAAGGCAGCGAGTAGAAGTAAAGCCCAAACAGACAGAAAAATAGCAGGAATGGTGGTTCTTTGAGTTAAATGCTAACGTTGGTAAAAATGTAGGGTGATCATATTTTCAAACCCCTAAGCAGCACCCCTTTAGTGGATTGCATGTTCATGCAGATGCACATATATGCTCTTATGTATGCAAGAAAGGTGTTTTCATCAGTATGGGGGGGCAATTATTTTAGCACTTAGCACACCTACCGAGCAAATTTGTTATCAAATTTTGCAACTTTATTAACTTAATTTGCAAAAGGAAAGTGTGAAAAAGGCATATTAACTCGTTTTTCCCTGTCCCTGTCCTGTAGAAGTTGAGATACTACAAACTAAAACTAAAATCCTGCTGATGGCAAAAAATGAAAGAGAATCACCAAAGGCATTATGATACATCCTCAGAGAACCATGCATTTCTGTACAAATTTGTGTGCTATTGAATCAAATATCTGACAAGATATTTCAGTCTGGATCAAAGTGGTGGACGTACCAACAAACCAACAAAACGACTAAAGGTCCCCCTCTTTGATATTCATGCACCCCCTTTGATCTTCATGCCCCCTCCTAAACCCATTCCTTATCAAGAGATACTAACTCAGAACTGAGCCTGCAAACACTGAATTATAACCCTGACCACCCCGTCTTTGTGTTTTTCCTGCATATATACCAGGGCTGAGCAGCCTTTCTCTTCAGTGCATTGCTTTGCAGGCTCCCAATGATACTGTAAACCTCTGCCTCTTTCTTGCAAGAAATAAAATACCTCAAAGACATTGAGAATCATCTCGGGACATAGATAGATAGATAGTATTAGTATAATCCACCACAGTAGTTAGGTCAAGTGGTTCCCAACTTAGTGTCGGACCCTTCCAATTATTATAAGACAAATCTGAGGGGTTGTGAGACGATTGAGGAGGTAGTAAAGACAAAGAAGAAGAAGAACAACAAAAAAATGTTACGCAATTTCATATGAATATTTGGGACTTATATCAGCTGTTTTGTGCATTTATTGGAGGGTTTTACCTCATAAAGAGGAGAATTGTTTTGTTGTATGGGTTCCAATGTTAGGATGGTTGGGAGCCACTGATTTAATCTTTGACAAGGCATTTTAGATCATAGGCTTATTATATGTTTTTTTTTAATATATCACTATACTTTTGCTCTGGCTTATGCTTTAAGATGCTTGTTTAAGAAAGGAGATGCACTTATGACTTCTGGTGACTAGTAGTTCTCTTGAATACCTATGTTTACACTTCCTGTAAGTCGGTCACATGACTGTAATGTAATGTAATGTAATGTAATGTAATGTAATATGAAATACCTCATACCTCAAAGTTTAACTTTAGCGGTCACATGAGGTAGAGCGCTTGACCCGTAACCACAAGGTTGGTGGTTTGAACCCCTCTACAGGCAACATGCCGAGGTGTCCTTGAGCGAGACACCTAACCCCCAAAAATTGCTCCCCGGGCGCTTCATTGCAGCCCACTGCTCCTCCGGGATGGGTCAAATGCAGAGAACTGAATTTCCCCATTGTGGGACTAATAAAGGCTTAATTATTATTATTATTATTATTATAAAAAAATGTAGTGGAGTAAAAAGTACAACATTTACCTTGGAGATTTGTTGGAGTTGAGGCAGAAAGTAGCATGAAATCTAAATAATAAAGGTATTTTACTAGGATAAAATTGCACTTGTTTTAGGAAATGTACTTGACATTGACCTCGTTTTCATTTACGCTTATAATTGAGTCTGGTGACAATCTGGTGATGTCTGTTTTCACTGCATAAAAAATTGTTTACAAGAACTGACAATGTTTTCCTTAAGGTGCATCGGTTGGCCCTGCTGTGCCTGGTTGCAGACAGAAATCAGTTTTTTTGTATTTGCTGCTATAAATAAAGTGAAATCCCTTTGCCGCAGTGATGTGACGGAAGATGTGGAGTGAGCACTGAATTTGCATCAGTCCAGGGGTCTGATTCAATAACTGATGACAAGTTAAAATGAAAGGAGGCATCCGCAACACCCCAGTGATGCCACTTTAACAGGTAATGACAGCAGGACGGCTGGAGGAGCGCTTATTGAGTAAGTACACAATCAGAATGCGGCGGGGGAAAAATATATAAAATATGTGCTTTGCTGAGAATTTCAATTGGGTTGCAGCTTATGTGTTTGATTACATTCTCATTTTATTGTGTTAAGGAAGGAGTGATGAAAATGGTGGAGACACACACCGGTATGATTCAATTTGCCGTTTGGAATAGCAGTGCGTTAAGGTGGGTGTGCATATTTTACACACCTTACATTCAGCAGTAGATTTCAGGTATTTGACTGACATGCTTTACTAGGTTTGTGTCTATCTGCGACTAAAGAAAAACACCCATTATGCTTTTGAGAAACCACAGACACAGGGATATACAGAAAGAGAAGGTATTTGGCATACTGGAGTATATGGTTGTAACTGGCACACTGTAACTTTTACAGTTTATGTCTGAGCCGAGGCTTTAAGAAGCTACAGAGAGTAAAACTGTAGCACTATAAAGGTCCAACTGCTTTGATCTTACAGTAATGTCTGCAGGAAGGAGGTTTATGCTTTAAGTTTAATCTTTATTAGCCTTTAGAAGAGTCTGAATTCTAGGTGTGCTGGATTTAAAAAAAGGTTTGGAAAAATTTCTGAGGGATTTTAGTCAATGGGCTAGTTTTCGGTACTCGATTAAGGTAAAGGTTAAAGTATCAACCCGAATTACCCAGTACCAAGTAGAATCTAAACTTCTCCAACAATACCAGTACCAGTAACAGGTAACAATACCAGCAATTGATCCTTATTGTGCCCAGTTGTAGACAAAAATACAATTGTTTGATTTCCCTTTGTTGGCCAACGTGCCATTTGTCAACTAACTCAGCAGCTCCAACCCTCACAGCTGGGATTGGTAACTGAAATAGACAGTTATTTGCAAACCAATGGGTCACCAGTCAAGTGGAGGAAGGCAGTTTTAATGAAGGGGAGAGTTGGAAAGGCATGATTGTTGTGTGATGGTTTTATCGGTTTTGGGTTTATATCTTGCGCAGTATGAGGACACCATTCAATATACACTTTTCCAAGAGGTTTTCAAGGAAGACAAGTCTTTTGTGTGTTTCAAATTGATAGAACCCTTCTGGTTGAGAAAGACTGGTGTTGGGAATCTTGGCACGCAAAATGGAAATCATTAGATCATTTGGGCAAATGCTAATGTAGTTATGTAAGGGATAATGCCCGACGAGGTGTCCATTATCAGGAATTAATGGACGACGTGGAGGCGTGAACCGTCCGACGCGAAGCGGAGTCCATTAATTCCTGATAATGGACACCTCGAAGGGCATTATCCCGCTTATACCACGGTCACTTACCAACGGTGACCAAATTAAGAGCATTAATTTATATTTTCATGCGTTTTACAATTCAAATATAAAGTTTTCCACAAAGCATAACTTTGTTTCCCTGGTTACGCCTGAGAGTCTGACTAATACCCGGAACCACCATTACACGCCCGTTGGGTTCTCATGCAACGGAAACGTTGTTCACTCCTCCAGTAATTAGGACGAACCATAGCTACGACTTTAGAACGGGAGGTAGCGGGAGGTATTATAGTCCGCTCAGCTTTCATGGTCGAGGCTTGAATTGTAAACGGCTTTGACTGCGGTCCCGTTGTTATGGTTACTAATTTTAGAGACGATACGCCAGCGCGCATTAATTGAGAACGGTAAACAGACAATTTGACGGAACTACTTGTCCAGGTGTCCGTATATCAGGAGTTAATGCACACCCTGCAGCCAATCAGAATCGAGTATTCCCGCAGACCGTGGTATAAAACACATTACAGGCTGCTGATATCTCAATATGTTGAGCTACAGCAATGAGGATACCAAAGCGACCCTTTTTATAGCCGCAAATGTAGACTTTTTTGGGTTACTCACAGTTTATGGAAATTGATTTAACCTTTCCTCGTTAAGTATTAAGCAAGTCTTTACAGAGAGAAATTTCCCACATCTTGTCTTAAAGAGAAATGGAAAAAATTAATCAAAAGCACATATGCATATGCAGACATCCAACCACCCACTCGCACATGAAGAAAATCAATCACGTCTGCTTTAAGCACATCGACTCACCTGCTCTTCAACATCATGCAATAACAAACATGAGCATAAAATTGACACATACTGATCGTGCAAATCGCAGCAACACACACACACACACACACACACACACACACACACACACACACACACACACACACACACACACACACACACACACACACACACACACACACAAGAGGTACACTTTTACTCCCATCTTTCACAAAGCCATTCCAGGTGACACTTTGATTAAATGTTCAAGTGTATATAGATGTATGAGGTGTTGATTTGCTTATTGTTTCGACTTTCTCACCAATGCTTACCACTTGGCAATTAAAATGGGAATACCTGGAGTCATTGCACACAGCAGACATCAGAAATGGACAGGAGAGGAAAGGGACAGATTAGTCTGGAGAGACATCCAGAAAGAGACAGATGAAAAAAAAGAAGCAAGGATGAAGACAGTAGGCCAGGCAAATAAGAGAGTGCTGGCAAAGCATCCAATGCTTCACTACCTTTAAATTAAAGAACCCGAGCCAGCGATGTTCAGGCGAAAAACCTATGGTTCTGAAAAGTGAAGCCGATGCTGAGGTGCTTTAAACTTGCATTCTTTCTAATTGTCATCAACCTCTGTTTACAAAAAGAAGTGCAGTTGTTCATTAAGAAAATGGCCCAACTTCTCAATTGATTTATTTACTCAGTAAACATTGTAAACAGGAGTTTGTGGTCAAATAAACTATACATATATAGTTTCAAGTATTCTTCAATACAGCATGATGTTCATTTAGTAAATTATGGTCCTGTCGAGATTACAATAGACCAAAAAGCTGAGTATGCTTTAGGGAGTGGCTACCTTTTGATTGACAGGTCACTACCACAGTTGTCCTCCAGTTGTCTGTGTTTTTGTCTTACAACTTTAACACTTTGACAATGTTTTCAGTTCATGGAAGTGATTATAACATTTTGGTTGTCTTATTAAGCCTATCAGTTGTACTTAGCTCTGCCCCCTCCTGGTTGCTTCTGGTTGCAAAAACCAAGATGGTGACAGCCATCAAAACAGCAGTCCACAAATCAAGGGCCGACGTCAGAATGACAACATCCACTTCTTATATACAGTCTATGATTAATTTACTCATTTTCAGTCTAAATGTATAGAAAGCCTTAGGAGACAAAATTTTAAGTATTCCAAGATCTCACCTTGGCGGTATTACATCTTTAATTACCAGACAGAAAGTATAATTTTGAAGGAAAAGTGCAAAATTCTCATTTCTTTATATGAGAAAATAATAATATCACATCAGTGCTTATTGTACAGAGCTTGAGTCAAACCATGTTTATCCTAGTTCAGCATAAATGCATTTAAGCAGGGGGAAACAGAAAACATGGCTCTTCCCAAATATATCTACCACCACATCTAAAGATGAAAGCTGAACACAATGTTTCTGGTTTGCTTAATTGGTAAATTATAGGTTTATTTGTTTCAATATTCAAATTGCAGTTCATATCAATAACGTTTCTGCAATGAAAATCAACAAAAACTTCATTGAAAACATGAAAGGATCAAAACAAAAAACACAATAACAGATCCTTTATGGGTGCATCCAAATGTGAGGAATATGTTAAAAACAGAACAAATATCAACAGGGGATAAAACAATATTGTAAGATTCACCAACGATACTACAAGCTAGAAATGAGGCTTAACTTTGAAAAGAGTCAGGCTAGCTGTTCCCCTCTTCTTCAAGTCTTAATGCTAAGCTAGGCTAAAACTGTTTGGATTCCAGTTTTGTACTTAACACACAGACTAAATGATCTTCTCATTTACTCTTAGATAGATAGCATATAAATGCATTTCCCCCCCCAAAAAATGTATATTAATAACAGCTGTTTCTTTTTTTCATGCATAAGATTGCTAGGTCAATTGTATGTATGCAGAGAGGAATTAGCTTAAATCACAAACTGCAATTGTAACCTACAACTGTTACTTACGGCTACAACAACAGGGTTGAGATTAGCAATAACCTTAAACAAAAAAGGTGAATTTAAAGGGTGAGATACAGTAGGATATGATAGTTGGCAACCAAACGGGAATATAACTGGAATTGGGAGTCATATGCTAAATGGTGAGGATGTGGAGCATTCAGCAAGAGATTAAACAGGGACATTCCATATCCTTCAGCTTTCAGAAATGAAGCTGGAAACAAATCACAAGATCTACATGGCTCCACAGGGAATCAAGCGGGATTCGTTGGTGAGCGTTTTGCACGTTTAGGTTCCCCGTGGGACTCAACATGGGATTTTCTGGAATTCATGTCAACGGAAGTAAAAGGGGCTTTAAAGATTCATGTCAGATTTGTTGGGTTATCCAATAAATTCCAAATGGATGGCACCGTTGGGAATCAAACAAGGCTTCAATGGTTTCCACCATTAGCGAGCAAAACTCTAATGGCAGGCTTACAACTGATTTAATTTATTTTTCTACAAGAGATGCTAAAGGGCATTGCATGATACCTCGCTGCAAGTATGGTCATAAGGCGTTATTAGATGTGTGGCGTATTTGCTCCTCTGATTTCATTTTTTTTTATAGATAAAACAAGTTCTAATGACATGTTTCAAATATCCAGACCAAAAAAAAAGTTATTTCATTGTTCAACAGAGCTGCAGTGAGAATGCAACCTGGGTTGAACTTTATCTCATTTCAGTCAATACTCTTGTCAGTTATGGTCATCATTTTGCACCAGCACCTGGAGTGACGTAAGTATGAGATGGATTCAAATATGTGACTCAACCAAATCATTTGAGCCAAGGTCAAAGCTTAAGTGATTATTACTAAGCACCATAGGGTTGCTTAATTTTGTTGTTTTTACTTTATTTCTCTATAAATAGAAGAAGATCAATGAGTAAAAAACATTCCGTCACCAATGGGCAAGACTCAGCCAATCACATTAAAAATTCTCAGTCTGGGACACCCCTAGTGCATTGCAAAGCTACGGCTAAGTTATTCGTGCACTAAATGATGTTGGGCGTGCTATGTCAGTCAACCGTACTGACGCTTGTTAAATCCAAGATGATGTACAGTTCCCAAAACATGACCCAAATATTGCTATAAATACATGTCCAACCAAGGAGTGGCAAGACATTGCAATGACATTTACAATTACGATTTATTGTGAAACCCTTTAGCTTTCTCTCTATTTTTCACTTAAAAAGAAATAGCTCAGGTGACCTGGTTTGAATTGCACAACTGTTTGAGGCACAAGTTCACTGGCCCTAAAATAAACTGATATAATGTTACATTCACTGCTACATCCCAGTTCAATTCCTTTAATCATCTTCACAGTGGACTATTCTGCAGGATTACATTTACATCCAATTTCAATGCCAAAAAGTTGAATTTGAAAGTTCAAAAAGCTTCGTCATCTAATATAATCCACTTTTCTTCTCCCAGGACAGTAATCCTTGCTGAATCCAGCAGAGTAAATGTCTGACAAATAAACCAAAGGTGTGATTACATCTATATAAATGTCAGGGACTCTACAGCCTCCCATAGACCTAACCAGTGAGCTGGAGTGAAAGAATAACGCTGTCTTATTCTTTAAAGGCTAAAATCAGCTATAAGCCCAGTGTAACAAAGTGTTGCTCATATTGTAACTTTATCTATAAGCAAAACTTTACCATAAAGTGATGATGGGTCTTCAAGTGTAGGAAACGTTTTACATGTGCAGAAGCCAAACCAAGTACATTTTACAGGTTAAAAACACTTTGCATAGTAATGGCATATATTTGGTGTCAGAACAACTCTGCAAAACGATAAATAAACACATTTAATTTCCTATAAATTCTTCACAATAAAAGGAAAAATATGTTTGATAAATTGTCCTGATTGAGAATGAATTGAATGTGCTTGTAAGACTCAGAGATGTGTGTTGGCAATGTCAGCAACACAGGGGGGACAACATCACTGAATGTTAACCATTGGTTGTATGAGAGCCAAAAACTCTCAATGCACTGCTTTGGAAATGTGCAGATTCATTGGACAATGATCAGTTGTTGAGGTCTTGTCTTCACAAACCGCCACCAACCATCTCTTATTTAAGAAATAATATATTTTTTATTTATTTTATGTGTATAAGATGTTTTATTTATTATTGTTGTTTGTCTAACATTACATTACTTTTGTTACTATTTTTCTAGTATGATTTAAATATGTAATGTGCATGTTTTTTCCAACTTTTCGGAAATAAAAATTACAAATCGAAAAAAAAAGAACGCATCACAGCGAAGAAAATGACTCTCCTGCTAACACAGAAATGTAATACAGAAAATTTGCTATTGCATCATAAACAACAATTTTACTACGTAGTGCCAATTCTTAAAAATGTTATAAATGCATTCCTAGGAGAATATTTATTCGGTGCTTTATGTGACATTTAGGAGAACCAATCTGTATTTTGTCTGATGAATTTCCTTTTTTTTTTTTTACCTTTTAAAGTGTGTTTTTGACTACAAATGTGCTTTTGTATACCTTCTGTGTATATTTGTGCATAAGTGTACAACGTGGATTTCCATTTAGGAGCACAGATCGCACACACACACACACACACACACACACACACACACACACACACACACACACACACACACACACACACACACACACACACACAGCAGTAGAGCTTGATGAATAGCTTTGACTTGCTGACATTTTCTGTCCGGCCTCGGAGAAAATAGAGAGGTTAGAGCACACACACACACACACACACACACACATACACCCACATGCTCTTTATCACTCACATATTTAGGCAGGCATGTACTGTCCAGACACACACACACACACACACACACACACACACACACACACACACACACACACACACACACACACACATAATGAACCACACAGTTCCATACATGTACTTTTCAATACAGCCACTCATGTAAGGACTGAGTTGTACATCCATCAGCTTGTCTCTAGGTAATTATCTCCATCATTGAGAAACTGCAGCATAGCAGCAAGCTTGCAAAAAGTGTCGCTAATGGCGCTGGCCATTTCACAACTTTCACAATTCGATTATTTGCTATATTAAAATATGATGCTTCAGAAAAGCAGTGACAATGATGGAGAGGCAGAGAGAAAGCCAACTCCCCCGATTCTCCCCCACGCTCTCCCATGTTCTCCTCCAATGTATCACAGTAACTGAAATGTCAAATCAAGCGTCAGCGTTAAATACTGAAGTGCCTGTGAGCTGCTTTTCTGTCGTCTCCTGCTTCTCAAGTGTGACTTATCATCGCTGCCACTAAGGAAGACATCCAGAGAGTTCCAGATACTTGCTGGATATGATGAGAATGTGAAGACGAGGCACGTCGTCAGGGCTTGCTCTTATCATTCTGATCATTGAACTTATTCAATTACCATTAATACTTTAAAAGGGACAAAGGACTACGTTTTTAGGCAGACATTGGAGGGTCAGTACCGACATCAGACATGTGGATGAATGTCTGACTGGTTGATAGTCACTGATAGCACAATGAAGATAATGAACTATGCCGTGTTTCATTAGTTGTTTTAAAGCGTGTGATCATTTGTAAGCTGTTCCTTTCCCACTTTTTCCAATGAAATACAACTTAAAATACATCAAGAGAAGCCAAAACCAGAGGAGACCTACACACCAGACAGCCTATATATCACCACCAGTATTTTTATGTCAAGTTACTTGGGTTAAACAGAATACAGTCCTAAAGATGAGTCAAACCTGTGTAGCAGGTACATAAGATGTATGTATGCATTCCACCAAAATTCCCTCATGTTTTATTTATTACTTTTATTTCGTGATCTTTTCTGTAAATAGATCGTTTGGGAGCTTTTGTTATTTTATTTTGAAGTTTCGATCGTGACGTCATTTTCTTCCGTTGCGCTCGCCATTCCTCACTTGTTGTTTTAATGCTGTGAGGAGGTGAGTGTTTTTCCTCTGCTCTGTGCAGCTAATGAGAAAATAACCAGTGTAAACGGTGAGATAGAGTTATGGTGTGATTCTGTGCTTGTTGGTGTTGTTCATGTGTTCCTGTGTATTTGTTTTGCAAGAGTTTTGAGTGTTTTAGCGAACTATTTAGCTAGCGCACTGTTTAGCAGCACTTGAGGATACACACACAGTGACTGCAGCCTGTTCATTGTTCGTTTCCCGCCATTTCAGACTGACGTGCTGCAGTGTCCTGTGTACTAATGCTGCTGCATTATTTGTGCATTTATTTCATGCAGGTATGTTGATGTTGCTCCCATGTTGTACTTTATTTTAATATAAAATATTAATTAGCCGGTGGTGTATAGTTTTCAGGTGGATTTGAATTTGTGTGTCTGTATTGTGAACTTTTGTGACTTCATATATTTGAATATATGTATTGTAAGGCACTTCTGGCCAGGCGACTGTGAGGAGACTGACGTGCTGCAGTGTCCTGTGTACTAATGCTGTTTTATTTCATGCAGGTATGTTGATGTTGCTCCCATGTTGTACTTTATTTTAATATAAAATATTAATTAGTTTTAATGCTTGTTGTTTTAATGCTGTGAGGAGACTGACGTGCTGCAGTGTCCTGTGTACTAATGCTGCTGCATTATTTGTGCATTTATTTCATGCAGAAATAAATACGCCACTGTCGCTACAGTTCGGCTAAAGTGACACACCAAGTCCCTGTGTCCTACTCCATTTCACAACACACAACGCAGAGCCAGACCGGTTACACCTGCACCAACAGCAGCCCAATGTTCCCTCAGCATCATCCTTGGCCAATTTTAAAATGTGTCAATAACTTTTTTGAGATATTGCGATAATAGGCAGAGTAGTGCAGGTCATGCCTTAGTCATAGTAGGAAATAAATATTGCAACCAGGAAGGTCCAGTGACTGCAAAATACTTCTGCTTCTGTTTGTTTTGGAGCAAAGGGCCTGGGGATTTTAAAGGCTGGGCATTGAAACAATGGCATGGCACAGCAACTGATTTGAGGGTACATAGGGCTTAGGGAACATAGGTTTAAGGAAACATAGGGTTGAGGGAACTTTGGGCTGAGGGAACATATGGTTAAGGGAACATAGGGTTTAGGGAACATATGGTTGTGGGAACATATGGTTAAGGAACCTAAGGTTGAGGGAATACAGTGTTGAGGGAGTATAGGGCTGAGGAAACATAGGGAACACAGGGACGGGAGACATCTCTGATATTAACCTCCTCTGTCAGAGTATAAACTTCTACACAAAAGCGGGATAGTTCGATGGCAATTGTAACACTCAATGGTACAAATGTCTTTTGAATAAATTGTTTGTGATAGCAAAGAAGTTTTTTAACAGACGGGTAGCTTGCTTGCTGATATACACGACTGTTCTGCCCCCGTTTGTACAAGCAGCTTATACCATCCATATTTAATCAGCCTGAAGGGCGTATGATGGCTGATAAGATGTACCAGAAAACCTGCATCACAAAGTGGAGTTATGGATGGTTTGAAAGATTGAATTGGCAGGGACGGTGTAGTAAAAAAATGCTATTGGTTGAATTATGAGAAATGTAGGATCCCCTTTGATCCTTTATAGATAATGCCCAGCAGTACACCAATATCAAGAATAAAGCAGTTGAAATGAGGCACTTTGATAAAATGTTAATTCCTTGAGCATTTCTATGTGATTTGTATCCAACTGACAGCCCCGTTCACTTTTAGACACCGTGAGATTTAAGACTACATCACGACTGATTTGTAGAGAAAGATATTTTGGGGTATGTGACACATTATATTAATAAATTAATGTTTAACCTGTCCCTTTGAAGTAAAAGGGAAACAGTGTCCATGTGACTATGAAGAAGGAAAACAACACATCAATATGTTCCCTCGCTCCTCTTTCCATTTGATGTATTCAGCTGGGTCCCACCGCTGAGTAGGAGGATTCACAACTGTGCCATCACTTCTTTCCTCCTCTCAATCCCTCCTGTCAAACTCTTCCTCACACTGTCTGTCATTCCTGTTCCTTGATCCCCAGTGCGTTGTCAACAGGTCCCAGTCTTGAGTGGGTGTCTCCACATCCTGTCACTAACTTGAACGCCACTTATTTCTCCCCTGTGACAACCATGTATTGCCTTCATTTTCCTTCTGCCAGACCCTTCCAATTTCTACGATTTTTAATGTGACTGAGTGCTGCCGAGGCAAGGAGGTGCACTATCATAGATGCACCATTTAAAGTCAGTCCTCCTAGGTCATCTTTACATTACATTACATTACATTACAGTCATTTAGCAGACGCTTTTATCCAAAGCGACTATGTATTCAACATAGGTATTCAAGAGTAGAACTACTAGTCACCAGAAGTCATAAGTACATCTCCTTTCTTAAACAAGCATCTAAAAGCATAAACCAGAGCAAAAGTATAGTGCAGAGGCAAGTTACTACGAAAACAATAAGTGCAACGAACTGCTACGAATGCAATAAGTGCTAAGATCAAGGCTCAGGGTAGTACTTCTTGAAGAGGTGAGTTTTCAGCCTGTGCCAAAAACTCACCTGTTGACAATATAAGTGATTGTAGATGTTTTCATTTTCAGCACTTTTAAAAGTGTGCGAAATATAGGGGGTCCTGAGTGGTCCCAGACCCCTTGGTGACACTTGAGACCCCCTGAAAGCCTCAATAGCAAAATTTTAGGGGTGGGGGGGGGGGAGGCTGGGGGTTGGGGGCTGTCACTGTCTATACAATCTGTATCCATTTCAACACATTCTCCCTCCCAACTCATCAGATACACTTAGTGGCCCCTCTAATGTGGTTTTGGACACTGCAGGGACGGTGTCGTTCCTCGTTGCATGCGTAGTGTCTTCCCAGGAACTTGTGTTTTGGGCTACAAAACTACTTAGTTGGGTTTAGGAATAGAGCGTGGTTGACATAAACTGGACTTAGGTCTCAGGTCTGCACGGAATGATTAATGTGTCATGTGTCTAGCAATTGGACAGTCACGTGACAAACGAATCTCAACTGACGTGACAAATTTGTAAAAAAGTTCACTTTGAGTTTTGCATGGAAGAGAAACTTGGGTCTCTTAGATAAAAGCCCTCAACCTTCCCTCCCATATTGTGGACTATCGCTCTCTTTATCCTTGGTCAGTTGTTCTCACCACAGATTAATGACACGGGTGGGTTTACGTTGAGGAGTAATGTGTTGCATACAGGCGCTAAAGGGTCCCTCCGTGCCTGAGTATCAGACCCAGAGGGGCACTAACCAACCGCTTTATTTGACAAGTTTGAAGTGAGACTGGGTTGTTCATTCATCATTTTGAGACTTTTTGTGCAGGAAGTTCCTCTAGAAAAACTGAAAGTTTGGATTGGCTTTGTAATATCTGTAAAATTGTCCTTTGCAAGTTAAATACAGAATCCAGGTGACATCTATCTAAAAACCACTAACTAATAAACACCAATAGACCATGCTCATTTGCCAAGTTGATTTGTGGCAAATGGTAAAGTGCAATGCGTAGCCACATTTCCAGACAGCTTTTCCAAACTGGTGCATCAGTATATAAAAATAAACCAACCATATCTGGGACAGTGCACTGTCCTTGTTTATATATGCACAGCTTCCACACTTGCATCAGTTGCTGCCAGAAGTAGTAAAATGCTTTGCACACATTTCTAGGCTGATAATATACAGGTTTGACTGTAATATTCAGAAGAGCAATACTTCGAGCTGGGAGAAGGCAGCTGGAGAATGGGGCTCCCACTATTTATCCGTGGATGTTTTTTTGTTTGTTTTGTTTTTAGTTGTTTTTGTTGTAAGCCGTCAGTTCTGGCGTCACATAACTTTTTCTTTTTACAACACATCGAGATCAAGTTGAGGTGAATAAAAATGTTCGCTGTGCAGTTTGGAGGCAGGGGAAACTTTAGAGATTTGTCTCACTTAAAAGACAACAACTTCAAAGAATGGTGGACCCTCGCTACTAGGATAGTTTGAGAGGAAAGGTAAAGATAGACATGGGGGAGGCAATGGTCTGTGATGCTGGGGTTAGGACACAATTACAGAGTTAGCAATGACATTTAAATACCAGCATGGAATTTGTAATGCTTTGAGCTTTAACACGGCTAGAAAATATAAATGATGCAGCACTGAGAGAGTTACAAAGACAGAAGAGTGTTATGAAAATTGTTGTATTTTTTAATTAAATTCACACGAGCCAAGTCCAAGACAGCCGTTATTCAAATCATGAGGGTATGCTGGAATCCAAAACTGAACCAAATGTGCCACGCTGACTGGTTTAGCATCATTAGCATGTACCATTACAATCTGGTGGTGCTTTATGCCTATAGTCTCAAGTTCAAGAGTCAGAACAGCCGTCCTTGTCTTTCTATTGTCCCCGGCTTAGTTGCCATAGCATAGCCAGTGGAGGGCAGCGGCAAGATGTCATTTAGTCCTGCAGACACTTTTACCTCAGTAAAGCAAGCATACACCTGATCCCGAGGAGACCATGGTGTGGGCTTGGGTCTACCGAAGGAAGTTGCCTTGGGTGACAAAATGGAAGCCACGCTCTGCTCTAGTGATGGGTTGAAAAATTCCTTCTACTTATCACTGTTGGCGCTAGTGAATGGCTCATAATAGGACACGGGCGAAGGAAGCTCAGTGAAGTGAGGCCACGGCAGGGGATGTCTGGCTGGTGTCTCTGCTTGAGAGGATGCGAGCAGGTGCAGAAGGCTCCAGCGTCCTGATGCGTCTCAGATCTGCCGCCTTTTTGGTGATGACCGGCAAGCCATGAAAAAATGCTTTAGTGGTGAGCATCGCAGAACGATGAGCAGGACAGAGCCACGTTGTGGATAGAGAAAGACAGAATTTCAGTCATTTGACCTGTGCCTGTCATTGGTGTCCTCCTGTGTGATGCCATGGAATTTGAGGTTGATGTTCTCCGGATGTTCGCCCTGAGTGAACAGCGCCGAGGCAAGCCTTGTAGAAGGGTCGGAGATCCGACAGAGGGATGTAGCCGATCGAGCAGCTGGAACACAGGCGAACACCTCAAGACTTCTTCATCTATTTGTTTTCACTTGTTGAGGAAGAATTGGTGGGCCAACATATCACCAGATACACCATGTTAACAAGCAGATTCTGACCTCAGGTCTTTCGAGGTTGCAGCACAAGGAGATACTTTGATACTCTTTTCCCAGGAATGAGCAATGACAGTTGCTGAAGAGAGAGCTTGAACAAAGTTTGCTGGAAAGCTAGAGATAAACAAGAAAATAGATAAGTGCTGAACTGCAAAGATTCTGGGCTACAGGCCTCTTCTGCTTCTCTCAGACATTCCTCATTCTTCCAAGAGCTCCCAAATTGCAGGTAGTCCTATACCAAATAATTGATGAATTACAAATGTCCATTCCATTAGCTGATCGGTACCTGCTGACAGAACCATGACTCATCAGTTTTCAGACCCTTCTCACTGAGGACATTTTGACTGATGGCTCAGCTCCATCAGGCGTCCCAGCTGGAACAAGCTCACCTTAATGGAATGCAGTTGTGTTCAATGTCATCAGTTTCCCAGCAGAGTCCTATAATGCTGTTAGGATTCATTTAGGGAAGCATCATCCAACACACATCCCCCCTTTTTTTGTCAAATAAAGCCTGAGAACAATTTGTAGCAACAAATGGTCCAAACGTCTTTGATGGGTTTATGACTGAAATGAGAGACGGACTCAAAAGAAACAAACATGAAGTGTGGGGAGAGGAAAAGATAGCAAAACATTGAGAGTTCGGCATCTCTCAACTTTTCCCCGTCATCATTCCTTCCCTTCCTCCCTCTCTGAGCGTCAAAACATTTACCGAGACGGGGCACTTCATGACATATGGCCATCCATAATTCAAGATGATTTGAGTACACTTTTCTGGGATTTACAGCAGCTGAGATGCCGTTTTTACGGTCATAAATCCAATTTGAGAACTCCAGCTTCCTGAGCTCTTGATGCCTCCTCAATTACTTGTGGGCTCAACTTTTTGGGATGAGCACTTGTGTTAAGGAAGCCTTTATAACTTAAGAAATAATGTTGAAACTCTGATTTTTTGTTGTTGTTGTTGTTTTACCCTGGGGTAAGACTTAACACGATTTCCACTATATGTTTATTGTGGCCAAAATAATTGATGTAATAATACAAATGCTGATTCAAATTCATCTTTACCTTTGTTAATTGTGCTTATGGTCTCCTAATATTCACACATACTTGCACACACCATCATAACACATGTACCACAGTTGCCAGGTAACCCCCAACACTACTCCCACACACATCTGATCCAGAATGCATGACGATCACAATACGACAAACATAAAGTCTTACTGATGTTATTTTTCTGTTATTGGACTCTTACAATGTCACTCAAAACAAAATTGGAGGGAGATGGAGGGAGAATCTGTAACCACTTGGGCGATGCGTTGTGGTCTGATAACATTCCTCGACCTCAGCAGGATGTCAACATGGTCGCTTTTCTTGAACGCTGGTACAGAATACATTCTGTAGCCGTATTTTGATCGGCGTGTAACAGTGATCCATAGTGTTTATTTCCCTTGTGGAGCAGTCAGCATGTCAATGGAAGTCATTTTGTTTCTGGAAATCACTGATGCGTTGAAGCTTGAGGTTTTTCCATTCAAGAAGGTCCATTAATGGTGGATGGGTCAAACAATCCCAGGACTCTCACCCAGGAGGCCGCTGTTTGTGTCCCAAGTGAAACCCAAAGAAAACAACATTTACACTTGATACGTGCTGCTTATGTTTTTGATGCCCAAACCTGACCAACTGTTTCACAAACTTTTTTCTTTTTTTTTCATTCAGAACATTCAAAGTACCCTGTGGTTTGCAGAAACAAACAAAGCTAACACAAAGCGAACCATTGGTGGGGTGGCTGTTACATTCCTTTATTTTGTCTGTTTTTTGCTGCAGTGACATAGATCTTGTTCCCTGTGTCAGATGACGATCTTACTCCATTTAAGAGGCATTGGATTATTCTTTCCATAGACACAATATTATCATGTTAAATATTATCATATATCAATATTGCATTTTTTTAAATAACGTAAATAACATTCTCTGGAGTTATACTAAAAAGGCATTCTATATGGTTCATGCATGGTCAGATTTATATTTTAGACTGTTTATGCAATATAATATTGCATATCATTTTGGTACATACAATGTTGACTTAAAAGATGCTCTTCACAAATTCGTATTTTAGACAGGAAATGTAGGTCAGCTGAGAATGTGTCTTTGAAAAAACTTTTTAAAATCACATTTCACCAAATGATTTTGCAGACTTGAGAATGGAATTGGGCACGGAAGACATAACAAACATGCTCAATGTCAACTGGTTACATGATCGACTTTGATGAAGACATTAAAATTGTAACTCATACAGTAGTTTCTGTCAATAATTAAAACTATTGGTTCATGCATGAGAGATATTATTCTGTTGAAAGTTTTTACCAGAAATCCTAAACGATTAGTTGGACCTAAAAATCATGATAACTTTTTCCCTTTCCATCCCATTTTGTCTGTACTGCATTCAGAATACCATGCAGGATACCAGCACCATGGAACTAGCTCACCTAAATGGAATGCAGTCGCTTTTAATGTCATCAACTACACATGTGCTCTGTCTGCTATGACAAGCCAAATGTCTGGAGTGAACAAGGTCTATTACACCAGTGGAAAGGAGATTCCAGACACTGTTAGACAATCTGACAAGTACTTCATTTGAAGCATATGGAGTCTTTTATCAACTGGCACTAACTCTAACTGGAGGGCCCTCCAGAGAGTGCAGACCTCCACCAAGGCCACGCCTTGTCTTGCAATGTAAAAGACAGTGAAAAAGGATTTGTGTATCCGCTCTGTGGTTCGGATCAGCTACACAATTTATTAGGTTCTTCATTTTTTTTTTAATGTTGGGCCAGGAATCCTGCTGACAAAATACCAAACAAACCAAACCAAAAACATTACTTTGATAATAATATCAAAACCTTCATCCATGGCAAATGCAGGTTGCTTTGATTTGTTCAATTTCCTCTAGCCAAATCTATGAACCAATGACTTCCTTGCATGAATTTGGTGTAATAACTTGTGACTGCAAAAGTATTTTTTTCTTTGTTTGTGATTCTTCCTGAAAGCATTTCTGATTGCTACTGGCTTTATTCTTTTTGAAGCATGATTTTTATCAGCTAGACACCTGCATCCATGCGAGCCCAAGAAACAATGCTGGGCTTATTTAAATGTAATAAACTGTACAATGCGTAACCAAGCAACAAATCATTATCTTCTTCCAAATGGGATTTGAAAAAACAACAGCAGTCTGTTTATGTTGCCCTTATTGAACAATTTATCCTCTTGGTGATCTGAAGCCTGGTTTCATTGCTCTCATTTCCAGGCATGCCTTCTGGTCATGGCACAGCAAAACCTAGAAATACTAAACATCTAAGTAATAAAAGGGCAAATACAACATGGGAGAATACGCTTTCCATAAAATGATTCACACATGCCGAAGCAAGAAGGCCCCCCCGATAGACATAACGTCTGCATGACTTGTATTGACGTCAAGGTTGTGTGGTGGTGTAGTGGGTCTATTATTTTGGTGTTGTTGTGGACAATAACCATACTTTCCAGGATTATATTTCAGCACTTTATAGCAAGGAACCAAGCATGACTTGCATACAATTGAAGAATTATAAATAACCAAAACACATTGTTTTTTGAAAAACACTACAAGATTAAAAACCTACATACCTGAAATTGTAGAGAAACAAGGCATTCACAGGACTTGTCTTGCAATAATGCTATCTGTTCTGGTTAAAAACAAGGCATCCAATCGGACAATTTAGTGATTTTCTACAGTCTTGCAATAATTTATTATGGCAAAAGAAAATGTAAGCTTCAAAGAATACAAATATTAATAGACTCACGTTATGCTTGTCTAAACTAACTTAACACCACATATATAGGAAAAAAAATATCGTATAAAAGGAGCAGAGGAAAGTTGTCTTTCTTGGGAAAAATTACACAACGTCAAGAGGAAGTTAACTTGCACTTTGCAAAATAAAATATTCACAATAATACATACAGTTTGTATTCCTATATAAGAATACTTTTAATATATATATATATATATATATAGAGAGAGAGAGACAATACTTTGAGAAGCTTAAGGAAAAAGAAGGGAAATATTCACCGTAAATGTTAACCTGTACCCTTCAAATTAAATGTCGGATTAGGACTTTACTCAAACTGATGCATGATGCTCAATTTAAGCAACAACACCCACACTATCACAGTCCCAAAAGAAAGGAAAAAATAAATTGACAATTGGAAACAAGGATAGAAAAAAAACAAGGAAAAAGCAAGGTAAGGAAAGAAAAATACAACCCATGGAAGGACAAAAAGGGAAGATGATGGGGAAGAAAGGAATGACTACTGTAGCAGGTAAGGGACAAAGGAAATAAATCATCCATGTCAAAAATCTCAAAATCAGATAACGGATAGGGGAAGACTTGAAAGGAAATGAATGATTAAAGAGGAAAGGAAGGGTGAGATGTAAAAGGCAAAGGAGAAATGAACATGACAGGGAAGGAAAAGCATGATGGCAAAGGGAAATAAAGGGAAAAAAGGAAAGGAAAGGGATTGGTTTGGAGAGTCAGTACCCACAATGCTTCACATTCTCTATATTGTGACAAGGTCCTCAATTGAAACCCAAATCAACGGCAGGCAGAATTGGACACAGCCCAGTGGCCACGAAGAGAAATCCAATCACATCAGAAAGCATTAGAGCAGATTGTTCCTGGAGAGTTGCGCTGTGTGTCGTCTTCTAAATATCACACATGGCTGAGATATCAATATAATGTATCATGATCATTGTGTTAGTGTAGTGTATTACAGTAAGGACTAGTTAGTAGAAGGGGAATCAGAAATGTCAGACCAAGTGTTTCATGAGTGAATAAACAAGAATGACATTTAAATAAGAGAGTTGGTTCGGAACTCTGTGTTTTGTGTGCAGCCTATTAAAATTCACAAATAAGCAAACAATTGTTTGTGAGGCTTTTTATTGGTGACTGCTGATTCTTGTGGCAGTCAACCAGTAGCCTTTATTCAACTAAATTGTATTAGTTTTTCACTCCGCTGCACAAGGATGAATACAATTGAATTTGCCTTTCATAAAATATTTAACTGGCTGGGTTCAACAGGGCAAGAAGCCACACAACCGTGGCATGATGCCTTGATGCCCTTTTGAAAATGGTATGCCCATTTGCCACAGTGGCCTTGATGCCCTGCCCGCGCTGCCCCAACTGATGCATTTGAGTGTATTTCAATTTTTTATTCTTAACATCAAGTGAAATGCAGGAGCGACTCTGAAGTGGTTCCGTAAAGCATCAAAAATGTCGCCCTTGATGCCCCCATGGTAGATAAAACATGACTAAGTGCCCTCTATGGTGTCCTTCCATTGGAGAAAACATGAAGATGTGCCCTATGGATGCTCCTATGGTAGATAAACATGACAAAGTGCAGTTTTGGGTGCTCCTACGGTAGATAAAACATGATAAAGTGCCCTCTTTGGTGCCCTTCCATTGGAGAAAACGAGATGCAGTGCAAAAATGGGTGTCCTTAAAGAAAGAATATGTGATGCAGTGCCATAAAGGCTGCCCTACAAGGTAGAAAACGTTCTGCGCCATGGTGCCCCATGGTATGCAGCCCCTGCACCGTAGACAAGCTGAGTCCGCCACTTGGAAGCTGGCAGCATCAAGGAGGTTTACGGGGCAGTTCATTGCTAAACATAGCAGGGAGGTTGCAAATTGAAAATCCAAATACTAGTCCAGTTTGTCTCTATGTCACCATACAGTTAAAACTGACTAGTTTGATGTGTTTAGACTTTGTTTGTGTGGTTATATTGCAGCAGCCTGATGTTTGGACATGACTAATGATCAAAACATTGGATCATTGTGTGCACAGGCACTGAGCTGTGCAGCACTTTAAACTTGCAGGCTGCAGATTTATCACATATCTGTCCGGCTCCCTTCAGATGGCTGCAGGGATTTAATTAACTGATTAACTTTAATTAGCCTGCCTGGGAATCACAAGCAACAGTCACTTGAAGATTAAGTACTTTTAAATATTTTACCAGCTCTAACGTGAAACGCTGAGATGAAAATGTACCATTGTATGCTTTAAGGATTATCATAGAACACAGCCCGAGGAAAGCTAAAGCATAAAGAAACCCAAACCCAATTATTATTTATAACAATAAACAGTTTTATTATTACCCCTCCTGAGTAGTATTCCCCATGCTGGCAAGGAGTGTATTCCTCAAAACGGGATTTAAACCATCATGTTGGAAGATGAAAATTTGCAGATAATATTATTGATAGTAAAATTAATTCATAAAAGAGGGAAAAATACAACAGAAATTTGCACAGCCACCTTTTTCTAAACGAGTCAAAAAACATCTTAAGGGGGTTGTGGTGGCAGGACAACCTTCTGTGTGTATTCAGAGTCTTTGATTTAATAAATTATCTATTTCACAGAGATGATTCAATATTTAAACAATTCATATACCTTTTCCTATTCCCATTCTAACAGCTGAGTGCCATTAAGTCAAGACATTCTCACTCCCAACTTGTCAAATATGTAGGCTTGGTCAGTGGCCCTACTTTCAAACTATGTCGCTCTATGTAACCCTCTTGCGTCAGTTTTGGATCATGTTTTGGGTTAAAATAAGTATGTTTGTTACGTAAAAACTATGGTAAAATAAGTAATTGTTGACTTGGTTTCACACAATACATGAACAGCATGTCCGGGGTGAAAGTTCTGTGCTTGCTAACTCTCAGATTAGTCACCTTGGAGGACTATACTGACCTTACTCATTCACTCATGTTATTTTCAACAACATACAGTGGGGCAAAAAAGTATTTAGTCAGCCACCAATTGTGCAAGTTCTCCCACTTAAAAAGATAAAAGACCCAGCCACGTTTCATCTTCAATGCCCTTGCTGATGGAAGGAGGTTTTCACTCAAAATCTCCCGATACATGGCCCCATTCATTCTTTCCTTTCCACGGATCAGTCGTCCTGGTCCCCTTGCAGAAAAACAGCCCCAAAGCATGATGTTTCCACCCCCATGCTTCACAGTAGCTATGGTGTTCTTTGGATGCAACTCGGCATTCTTTCTCCTCCAAATACGACGAGTTGAGTTTTTACCAAAAAGTTCTATTTTGGTTTCATCTGACCATATGACATTCTCCCAATCCTCTTCTGGATCATCCAAATGCTCTCTAGCAACCTTCAGACGGGCCTGGACATGTACTGGCTTAAGCAGGGGGACACGTCTGGCACTGCAGGATCTGAGTCCCTGGCGGCGTAGTGTGTTACTGATGGTAGCCTTTGTTACTTTGGTCCCAGCTCTCTGCAGGTCATTCACTAGGCCCCCCGTGTGCTTCTGGGAGTTTTGTTCACCGTTCTTGTGATCATTTTGGCCCCACGGGGTGAGATCTTGCGTGGAGCCCCAGATCGAGGGAGATTATCAGTGGTCTTGTATGTCTTCCAGTTTCTAATAATTGCTCCCACAGTTGATTTCTTCACACCAAGCTGCTTACCGATTGCAGATTCAGTCTTCCCAGCCTGGTGCAGGTCTACAGTTCTGTTTCTGGTGTCCTTTGACAGCTCTTTGGTCTTGGCCATAGTGGAGTTTGGAGTGTGACTGTTTGAGGTTGTGGACAGGTGTCTTTTATACTGATAACAAGTTCAAACAGGTGCCATTAATACAGGTAACGAGTGGAGGACAGAGGAGCCTCTTAAAGAAGAAGTTACAGGTCTGTGAGAGCCAGAACTCTTGCTTGTTTGTAGGTGACCAAATACTTATTTTACCGAGGAATTTACCAATTAATTCATTAAAAGTACTACAATGTGATTTCCTGGATTCTTTCCCCCCATTCTGTCTCTCATAGTTGAAGTGTACCTATGATGAAAATTACAGGCGTCTCTCATCTTTTTAAGTGGGAGAACTTGCACAATTGGTGGCTGACTAGATACTTTTTTGCCCCACTGTATAGGCCCTTGTAAGACAAAACAAGTTGATTAATCAAAGTATTACACAGACAGAAGGAGTTTGTTGACACAGTGCTTTGGAAGTAGCATTAGTTTCTAATGCTACTGTTCCTTGTCTCAGCTCTTCTGCCTGCAAATTCACTGTCAAGGAAATCGTATGAGTCGCAGTTTTTATGCATTCATGCATTGAACTTCATGTAATGTTGGAGACCGGAGACTTGATAGGCAAGACCAGTTGCCAAGTCAAAACACCCACAAGTCACAAATCTTGTGTTTGCCACTGAACTTATTTTCTGCAATGATTCTAAATCTCTCTCCAGGGAACCAGGGCGATGCCGACTTCTGAGTTGGCCAACAGAAATACTGTATGTCATACCTGCAGGACTCGACTCTAATCAGCAGTGGTTGCCATGGTGACTTTAGCATAAGTACCTCTGGTCAGCAGGCACTAGTTTGCTCCATTGAAAATACTGTATTCATCAAAATTGAGTCAAATTGCATCTTGAGATGGAGGCCTGATAGTGATTTCATTCAACCACAGTGAAGAGTCAGATTGAGACAGAAATAAAAGAAAGAAGCTGTGAATGAAGCGATTTTTCTTACTGAATGTGAGGGTATAAGCCTCTAAATCAATCGCAAGGATGACATCACAAAACCTATTGAAGTTCATCAAATTAACATTCAGGTAATTCATCTAAAAGTTTAAAAGCAGGCTGTAAAATTGTTTGCCGAAACTGTTAATTCAAAATTGCATTTACAGCTTTAAAAGCTGTTCTAACCACTATTTTAAATAACCAGCTCTAAGGCGCCTTTGTAAGTGTGCTTCAGCTCATTGTTCTGGTTCAGTTTATCTGCCCCCATTAATCTTGTTGCTTGTAGCAAAGGGCATCACCAAACAGCAGACAGAAACAGTCATGGACTAGCTGGTGAACATAGCAGAGCAATGTGCTTTTCCTATTTTTTTGGAACACTTCAACTAATTTCATATTCATGTATATATACCTTTAAAGTATATTTAAGGTCTCAGGTCAAGTCAATTTTCTTTAAGCTTCACCTCTGCGCTCACTAGACAGTTAGGCTGGCACCAGCAATGCCTGGCTAACACGCTGATTACTTATCTCTGTTGCCACTGGAGGTACAAGCTGAGTTGGCTGGTTTATCAAAGGAGGACCAGATAAGCAACTGCTGCTCCTCCGTGGCAATTGGAAATCAATGCACCATCATTTGCACTAATGTGTCAACATGTGAGCTGAGCTTAACAAAGGGACTGCAGTTCACAGTGCCTTCATCCTGAAAGTATTTCTGCTGTTGCATTAAGGAGGAGCAAATACGAAATGAGGAATGGATTCTGTAGGGACTTTAAAATCTGAGGCCATGGCAGAATTCTGCGTTTTGAAATTTTCACGTCATTCAACATTGAGTACAGCTGGATACTAGACAGTTGTGACAAAACTTGAGACCACACCATAATAAAGATTCAACCTCAAACTATCCGTTTTGAAAAATCAACACTAACAACCTCACATGGCTAACAACAATGAAATAAAAATCAAAGAAAAGTTTAATAAATTGGCAATTTTTGAATTTATAGTCGTGAACAATCTTTAAAAAGACAAGTGCAATATGTAAGATATGGCCAGTACAAAACAGCAGGCAGTGCCAAGGGAATACTGAAACAACCCTCCAGACAGAAATGAAGACAAACTGACAAAGAACAATGGAAACTGGGCTGATGGAGAATTGGTAACAGGTGAACAGAAGGTCTGGTTACTGCAGCGCTGATGTGACAGGTGAAACTAATCAGTAGTAGAGTTACAATGTTGACGACTTTTTCGTTGGTGCATGTGGCCACATCTTACACATTGCACCTGCATGTGTTCTTGGACATCTATCACAGTGGCTCCCTACCTTGGGACACAAGACAAATTTGCACTGCAGCCGGATTCTCACGATGTCATGAGATCACGCCATCACACCAACATTAATCTTTTCAGGCCTCAGGTTGTGTGTTTGTGTTCCGCGAGCCAATCAGCTTCTCTCGAGGAGCTGATTGGCATCTACAGACGCAGCCAAGATGTCTACGAGACGACACAGAGAGGGGACTATTGGTTCTAAACAATAACGGTGACTCCCGAAGACGTTTGCGTAGATGCTGCCATAGATTCTGTTCTATCAGAACTGGAGAGCAGTTCTTCATTGTAGTAAGATCAAATTATGTTTTTTTTCCTCCATGGAAAATATGTTTTCTCTCTTCAGTAAGAGTTTGATTGACAGATTGTTAATCCAATCACCTGCCAAGTGTCTGTCCTTTTCCAGTCTCCAAAGACAGCTTTTCAGATGGTTCCATTTAAACAAACCATCTGGTGGGTCAGGTTAATGATTAAGAGGCTAGAAAAGACATTTTGACAGCTCTGCTACTCCAAATTATATTAATTTGGTCACACTTACCCCCTTGTATCTCATTAAATACAAAAAGTTCATGATTGGATCATTTGAACAGCGAAAGACTTTATATTATATGAGGTAGAAAATTTACTGGAGGACACATATTAGAGGCCTGGGGCTATAAAACAAGGAAAAACAAAGAAAAGCACCTTGTAATAGCCCAATGTCTCATCAAACAAACCACAAAGTCTGCATTATAGCAGCAGGTCTGCAAGCTCATGATAAATACATTTTACCTAAGCAAACAATTTGAAGCGTTGCACTGTAACTCATTACTTTAACTTCCTTGTTGCTATATTTCAGTGCTCATCTTTGGGATTTAGTGCAATGCAGCTTATACTAGAAAAGTAATAACACAAACTGTGCTATTGTTTTCAAGTCCACCAAGCATAAATCTGTCAGGAAGCTTAAATTGCCAATTTATATTATGGATTTTTATGATGAGTCATTAGCGCAGTCGTCCTGAGGAGCTGGGAAGAGGAGTTTAAAAGCTGCACCGATGGGTCTTCATCCAAATTCCAGTCACAAGAGGAGTCTCGACAGCTGCATGTGGGCATTAGCAGACTGCGCAACAGTGCCTTCTCGTCCTATTGTCTTCTCTGTGTGAATCAGATCCTGTGATCATGATTCACACGGATGATTCATTAACCCCAGCGGATCCCGAACCGTGTGCGGCTCCGGGCTTCTGATTGGAGCATGGGCTGGGTGTGATTGGGAACGGTACATCCAGGGGAGCTGACATTTCTCCATCTCTCCCACCCACACAATTAAGTTTTTTTTCCCCCTTCAGTGTGAAGTGGCTTCTTCTCAGGTATTCCCCTAGCCCCTAAACTCCCCCTTATCTCAGTACCTATGTGGCTCTTTCATAGTGAGGAGGGAGGATTCCACCCTGCAGGAAAACTGAATAACACTCATTGCATGAATGACTTTATGTGTCCGTGTCTGTGAGGGGGGGGGCAGAGGGACGTGGCAGAAAAAAAGGGTAAAATAGAAAGAAAAGAATGTACCAAGACCTCAGGGATTTTACACCCACTGGAAATATCTGCCTATGTAAAAGATGTGTGCGCGCATGGAGCTGGTGCTGCGGGGATTTGTGAATTAAGTGTCCACAGAATTGTTAATCTGGTTCACCTACAAGCAGGTTTGCTTGTTAGGAGCTAACAAGGCCCAGACGCTTAAGGGTGCCTTGCGAGTCGTCGGCATCAGATGCAACTGGGCGTGGAAAAAGCGTTTGATATTTGACGCCCGGAGAATGAGAATAAGGCGCTTATCAGAGAGAGCATTTTTTTGAATGTTGCTGTGTCTTTCTTTTAATAGTCGCTAGGCAACAGCTGAATGAGTGCTAACGTAGGCTAAACACATACCATGAACTATACGCTTCATATTAGTTAACAGAACAGTTTAAACTCACCGGCATCAATTTGCCTCCAGGCCTTTTTTGTTCAGATGATGCAAACTACGGTTGGTAAAGTCACAAAGCTCCAGGTATCTAGCAAAAGTCGTGACATTTTACCTCCTTCAGAATGGGTCTTAAAAGTATCAGAACTGCAGTAAATGGCTTATATAGTGAAGTCTCACAGCGTCCCATCAACAGGAGGAGAAACTAAACAATGGAAATCAGGGACTGTCTGATATGAACAATAGTTCATTGCCATCAACCATTAGTCCATTCTCTTTGAAATACCTATTCTGGTTGTGATCGCGTGTTTTTTGGGTGCCTTGAGATTTCTGGTAGGTTTGTGTCCCACGCCGGTGAGACTCTCGCCCATCACTCAAGCAGACATCTCCTCTATTCGATGTCCACACACTTCTTTTGCTGTGACAACTCAACAAGGGCTGCGATGGAAGACGCCGGACAGCTCCGTCTGCAGATGTGACCCAAGAGAACAGGTGACTGTGAATCGCCTGTCTTCCTCTCTCTGTCTCACTAATAACAATAGCAATAATTGGTTTCAACTTGAAGACCATTGAAAGCTTTTCCCCTTTTTAAATGCAAGTCCTCGAGTTGAATTAGCTTGGCAGAGAGTGGTTTGTACCTCGCAGGAGAGAGGAAAGAGAGAGAGAGAGAGAGAGAGAGAGGGGGAAATGGGAGATGACATTAGTTGGCTGTTAATTAGACAATTACCCAATATGAACACTGCAGGGAGAGTCCAGCAGTGCGCCGGCTTGTCAGTGAGAAGTGTTACAAGCACAGCTGTTTCTCAGCGGAACCGTAAAATGAAAGTTTTGACTTTGGGCTCAGTCATTGCATCATGGGAGGGGATACAAGCTCTAATCCTCTGGCCCCTGCCTTTGTTCTTCTGCTTGTTCATCTCCATGCTGTCCTGGATGTTGGTTTTTTTTTCCGTACTCCTGCCACTCTAAACCGTGTGGAGTTATTGTGCACAGTCAACATGTTAGTATATAACCCTTTAAATCCCAGGCTGCAGTTTCAGACCCTTTATGAACAGGCATTTTTCATGTTCTACACATGCGAAATGCCATTTTTTTGGTGTGTCAGTTGTACTGTACATGTTGTAGCACACATTTAAAAAAACTAAAAGAATACAGAATATTTCGTCTGTATGTCCACAGTTTTTTTTTTTTTTTTTTTACGCACAGCAAGTAGATTTACATTTCAGTATTCTAAAGATACAAGAAACCAGTTGATTCTATGTTTCAGTGCTGTCAAATCAAACTGGCCATTTTTTTACTCGCACATCTCAAGCAACAGATACACTCTCATTTTAATCTATGCAGCTTTATACAACCAGCTGCGTCTCAGGGGTGTAACTAGGAAGAAAGCCTTTTGACAATTAGGGCATAAAAGTGACTTTGGCCAAAACATACTTAGGTCACATACGTAAAATTCTTTAATGTTGAAGTTTTGCAGACTACCCTCCACATTGAAAAATGATGCTGCATTAAAAATATGGAATTCTGACCAAGCGTTCGTATGTTTGAAGTGACAACATGTTGGACCAACACGTCCCTCAATCCACACCAATGGTGAATTGATAGGATAAAACATTTAATGCAACATTTTAATGGATATTGTCATTCCTTTAGTTTTTTTTTCCCTTTATGAATTACTTAGAATGTTGGCCCTATATTTGGCACTTTGTCCATTTCATTTTAGTTGAATAACATTTTAAACATTCTTATTATAGTGAGTCTTTTGCCGCCTTATTGTAGTCAACTGTCCGCTGGCATCTAAGTGGTGGAGTCTACCTCATAAAAATCTATAATTGACTATTAATGAGGTGGGCAAACTGTTCTATTATCTCCCAGTCCAGCCCATAAAACATGAATCTGTCAAAACGCTTTGTTTCTTTCCAAAGCAAAAATGCCATTCCACCTACTCAGGCGGGTTTTATGTTAGTTATTATGACAGTTGGAGTGGAGAGACGGGGAGATGAGCGGAGTGAAAGCTGCAGCAGCGAATCTTCCTCCAAACTGCGATCCCAAGAGGCGCCTTGGGATCGGCATGCAGGCTTTAGCAGATTGAGCGACAAAAATACCGAATGAAGAGCTAATCGTGGCGGCCTGTTCACACTGCAAGAGATGGCTCAGGAGGCTCTCCATTCCACTTTGCTTGACAAATGACAGCTGTCCGGTAATGATTGTGCAGGTCTGAGATTGAGATGAGTGTGTAAATGGCCGAGTTTCCCTCCAATCTTTTGTATGAGAGTCAAATAATAATGGATTTTAATAGAGGAGCTAATTCGCTCATTTTGAACTGGGAACTTTAATGCTCATCTGAAGAGGAAATGATTGTCTGAGAGTCGGAGAGAGTGGCACATTAATTTGGAGTAAAATTTCATATTTCTGTCACATCCATTGACTCTCATGTAAGAGGAAGCCAATTTAATCAGTTTGACCTAGGTAACAGAAGTGCGCCATGTTGGCATCTTATATCCCTTCTGGCTGTCTGGGAAAACCACCACGTGTAACCAACACATGCCCATTTATTCACGCCAGCAAAATGTTTAGTGTACAAGTTCCAGTCATAATCTAGACATGACATCAGTCGTTGCTGTCTAAATGTTTGTTTTACTGAAATAGTTTTACGAAAGGAACAGAAAGCAAAAAACAGAAAAGATGGAAAATATTTCTGTCTATTACTTTTGAACCAATAATTAACCAATAAGAGATTGCCTCTGTACTTTTCTCCGCTCTATTGTTGGTATTTGCTTACGGCTGCTTACTTCAGAGACAACTGGAAATGCCGTTAACTAATCCAAAACAAAATTCCTGGCAAACTATTTTTATAACTGATTTGAGCTCTAGTTCAAACTAAATGCTGTAGAGGTGACATCTAAAACATGTTTCTAATAAGTGATCCACTATAATCGACCCAAAATGCACAGCAGCCATGAAGACATTGACACACCATGTTTCACCGCTCACATCTTAAACCTGTTCAAGCTAATCAAAAACCAAGGTTTAGAAAGGTACAACCTTCTGAAGAGAGGCACCTCTGCTGCAAACCTCGAGAGCCGATGATCAAACCTGCAAAACATTTCGCCTCCTTTTTCAAAGGTCCGTCGAGCCAATTAGCTGTTTACAAAACGGCAGTCGGACTTTGCTGCATATGGATTTTTTTTTTTTTAAACGGAAAGCCGTCTTCCACCGTTAGCCGTGATATCTCTCTTGATGCAGTGAATCAGGCGAATAAACACCCTCGCTCCATTGACACTATATATACGGTGGAGATGAGAGGAGAAGTCAGTCAGACACACAAATACAAGCAGCATTTCTGTACACATGTATGTGTGCACTGATATGAATGATAATTGTATGAGTGATCGAATAAAGATTAAATGAGACCTCATTGGAAAAACATATACCAATTTACACAGCAGTCTCAAAGACATATTTACATTCACACACACATATGATCCACAGTGGTTAAGTAATGCAGGACGCCTAACTACAAAGCGCAGACACACACACACACACACACACACACACACACACACACACACACACACTCTTACGCTCCTTCATCTCTGCACGTGTTGTGGACCTGTCAGTGCAACGGTTGATGGATCCAGTCCCTCATGGGTTCAAAAGGCGGGGTTCACCTCGTTCTAAAGCATCAGCACTTCAATCAGAGCCTTATTAGTGTCTGCGTGTGTGTGTGTGTGGGAAGCGATGTCTTTCATGATCTCTGCACATGTGACTGTGTGAGTGAGTGAGCGGGGGGGAGACGTAAGGAAATGTGTGTGTAATGAGGCGGAAAGAAGTGTCTTTCAAGAAACTTCCCTCAGTGTGAACTCCCATACATCTTGTTAACTGACAAAGCTTTGAAGACGAGTCTTTTTTAACTCGACACAGCAAGGTTGAGATCACGCTTGTGCGTGCATATATGCACGCAAACACGCACACAAACAGATAGGCATACAGGCGCATACCCTATATGACGCAACGGGTGGGATCAAAACAACATCAAAATTTGACATAAATCATTTTTATTTGGGCCGTGCCACAGAGAGCGATGAAGAGAGTCACTAAAAAGAAGAAGGTAAGTGAAAGTTAGGCAAACGAACAGAGGAAGCTAAAGCTAATGGGAATATAAGGAGAGAAAAGAAAGAGTGATAACATGAAAGCGCAGTATTGGTAAAGAGTGTAGGAGTGTAGGAAGAGAGTTGGAACAAATGCAAGAACGCTCGTAAAAGAATTCTGCAATGTTTGTGAGATTAGATGTTAGGAAATATCTAATCTTTATCATTAGCTATTGTATGTAAAGACTAAAGAACGCTTTATGTAGTGATTGAAAGTGAAAAAATGGGAGCTTGTTATTTCAGAGACAAATGTGCAAATATATGCAGCTTAAAGTCATCGTGCAGCAGAGAAGGAAAAGATTCCCATGTAAACGACTTGTGAGCGTTCACGTTGTCGGACAAAACAGCTGTGTGAGCATTAAAACTATTGTACTCTGACAATTTAAAACTATATCCGTTACATTTGAGTTTGAGGCATGAGATATATTGGAGATTTCAGCAAAAAAGGTTTCCAATATGTAATCAAGACTTAGATGTAGATGTCAACGCTATTTGCAATTACATTAAAATGACATGATACCATCGACTGGATATAAGAAGTGGACGTCGTCATCGTGACGTCACCCACTGGTTTGTGGACTGCCGCTTTGAAACCTTGAGTTCAGCGATTTTGCCGTCCCCATCTTGGATGACGGCCATCACCATGTTGTTTTAATCGCAACCAATGAACAGAAGTGAGCATTTTTGGAATGGGAGGAGTGACATAGAGAACCATAGATGAAGTGCTGCAACAGCACATCTAAAGGATGTTCCGCCACTTATTTTCCTCCAGGTAAAGCTATACAACACTCGCAGTTGACAGTCAGATTAAAAATGTAATGCTTCAACATGCTTGGCTATCCTATCCTCAATAAAGCGTACAAGCTAATTACAAGAAATGGAATTGATCCAAGTTGTTGCAAATTTAAAGTGCTTTGATAGCTTCAAGACGTTTAAGACGATAAAAATACACTTGCTTGGCACAAGTAAGGAAATGAAGTCACTCAAAACATAACTGCTTGTGTTCATTACATATCTCGCTTAATGCTATGCTAATTACAACAATTGCATCCATGGTATCCCCTATTACTTTAGCTATATGCTTGGATGACTGCAATTTCACAACATAAAGTCCGTCCAGCCTTTGACTGTGTGGTGAGTTATAGTTGATGTTGACTTGCCACCGTAGGAACAGGGGCCACATAACCTTAGAAACAAGCCACAGATTAAATGTCATATGTGTGCTCAGCTAAACAAATAGCACTACACGTCTGACCCCAACCAAGTGTTTCACTTACATTAGCTGATTAGAGGATTCTAAGGGCTTTGTGGACGTGTACAGACTGAACGATATCTCTCCGACCCCTCATCCCAGATATGTCTGATCTGAACATGCAATGGAAGAGTCTGACCTTTTAGGAATTTTAGAGTTGCAAAATTCAACCAAGGGGAAAGTGTGATTTATTCTTACTTCATACTGTAAGACGAGTTCAGTTTTGAAAACACAATTGATTTTTGAGCTGGTCTATTAAGGTATAACACATGTCTAAGCTGTCCAGTTTAAAAACAATGCATTTCTAAGTGACGTGTTGACAGCTTTTAATCCATCATTGTTTGGTGTTCAAGAACAGTTATAAAATGATGGCGGTCAGAAAAACGTGGCAGGCATGATGTCATAATGGCTTTGTGTGTGTGTGTGTGTGTGTGTGTGTGTGTGTGTGTGTGTGTGTGTGTGTGTGTGTGTGTGTGTGTGTGTGTGTGTGTGTGTGTGTGTGTGTGTGTGTGTGTGTGTGTGTGTGTGTGTGTGTCCAGAAATACACAAGTGAGGCATCATCCAATTCCACATACATTTTTTTGTCAGCTAGTCAAGCAAAGAAGCTGCTATACACAAAACACTCACCACCTTCATTTGTCTTGGTTGTCTTTCTCACACAAACACACACACACACACACACACACACACACACACACACACACACACACACACACACACACACACACACACACACACACACACAAAACAATTCTCCCTCAGTCTTCAAATAGTGCAGCTTGTTCAGTGGCCCTGTGATGCTCTACATAACCCTCTAGCGTCTGTTTTGCATGTGCAAATTTCTACTTTTAACACGCATAGACTGTCTTTTCAAGAACAACTGGTTACACCACGTTTAGCTTAACAACACAACTTCTTGGTTGGGTTAAGGAAAATATAGTAATTTGGATAAAAATAAATATATTTGTAACATGGTTAAGTATGTTACATCACATAACCCAGGTTACCTAGGTAATGCAACTTAAACATTAAAATAATTCAACGTTAACATTTGGTTTTACGTGAGACAAGAAAAGCGGTCTCCTAAGTGAAAGTCCTGTGCCTTATTGCTCTTAATGCCAAATCACCTGACTTTCTCTTTTACATCTGCCATATTTATAGCCACATAGAGCATAGACTGTAGAGCCACTGACCAAAGATGCCATATTTGACAACTTGACAAGTGAGAGCGAACAGCCCACACGTACATATTTGGGTAAACGTTTTCCATTTTTAAAGTAATAGCTTCCTCTTTTGGTTCTTTTCTCCTCCTCTGTCTGATGTTTTCTCTCTCTCTCTCTCTCTCTCTCTCTCTCTCTCGTCACTTAATTGACTCAAATCTGATACAAACCTAAACCTACAAGGCCTTTTCATAGCACAACATTTCAAGGACATCTTTCATGTCATAATAACGCATGTTAGTATAACTGTAATGAGGTAGTTAGGTTTAGGCAGTAAAAGCACTTAGTAAAATTTTGGAAGAACATCATGGTTGGGCTTAAAATACTAAGTACTTAGCAAGTACTTAAACTATGTAAAACATACAAAATCTAAGATGAGTACGGTAAACACATCGCAAACATCACTTACGTAACTCAACATCACTTAAACACCGGTCTCCTGGTTGAAAGTCCTGTGTTTGTTTGACCTCTCCACCTCCCCACCATAAGTCATCTTTGTCGCTTTTCTTTTTCTCATAAGCATATTCAAGCTTAAGCATATACATTATAGGCAGCACAGTTAACATTGCGTACAAAGCCAGAATGGCATTGTCTTTTGCTCGCTAGATGACTTCAAAAATGTTGTTTTGTTCATACAGAAAAAAAAGGGAATGAAACATCTTCCCTATCATCAGCGCTTAAACATGAGCACAGAATTAAACCCAAACACACACACACACACACACATACATACATACATCCCTGTACCCCAACCTTATCCTAACCTGAACCTAATTTTAGGTTGAACCTTAAAACCACAGGCCTTTGAAGAAGTGAAAACCGGCCAAAATGTCCTCACTTCCCAAAAATGTCCTCACTCTGCAAGGTCTAAAACTCAGTGTGGTCCCCACAAAGATAGTTGTACGAGTAGACACAAACACTCCAACATAAATAGAAAGTGTCTCTCTCCCTCTGTGTCCAAGGCTAACTAAACCTATGTGCATCAGTCATCCATCACCACAGCTGCATTGTACAGGGAGGCCATGAATTTTTAACCCTTCATCAGATTAAGCATGTTTCACTGTTCAGTGTGCCCCAACACTCAAGACTCCCTCCAGCAGATGTGGCGAGTGAGCGGCAATGTGTTGTTGTTGTTGACAACAGGTTGATGAAAAGTCAATAGGGACGCCGAGGCAGCGGAGGGTGAGGGGCGCCTTTAATTTCAACCCTCCGCTCGTCTCGGGCGCCAAGGGTGCAGCCGGGGCTTAATTAGAATGCGTTTTAAATATTGATGGGGCTGGTTGTCCCTACTGTAAGGCCGCACAGGGAAACCGGAGCACAGGAGAGGAAACCTGACAAGAAGCAAACACACACTCTGACAGCTCTGAACCGACTGGCTTATTCATTAATTAAAACAGGATGGGTGGCTGGAAAGAGGGAATGAATGAGAGAGGTTAGACCTTCAGATAGATAGATAGATAGATAGATAGATAGATAGATAGATAGATAGATAGATTTCCAACAAATATCACGACAAGATCACCCTAAAAATGTAGGTTCTTTAATTCTTGATTATTCTGAGCTTTAAACCCATGTATTTCTACCAAAGATGGAAATCTTTAAAACTAGCAGACAACATTTTTAAGTTCCCACGTGTTACTCAAACAGGAGTAAATACAGCATTTTATCGGGACTATTTATGGTGTGGATTAAAATTATTTTGCATCCCGACAGCAATCCATTAAACAAATGCTCTGACAAAAAAAAGACAAATAATCAGGCATCTGTCGCTTCCACAGGACGGTAGTAAGCCGTCTAATGATTGGAAGGGGCTTACTACATTGGGGGAGGGGCATCGGAAGGAGGCCTGAAGGGGCGGGCTGTCAGTTGCCAATGCTGTTATTTTTTCTGCTGATGACTTTGTCTCCTGCGAATAGCATAAAGAGCAAATTGCGGTCAAATAAACATAAACATACTCACCATACTATTCCAACACTCCTTATGCTTATCAGAATGCTTGATCCTTTGGAAACTCTAGCCTGGATGTAAACAACCAGCGTTTCTAGGGAAGACACACAGAACCTCAGCAGTTTGGTCAATGTCGTCTTGGAGCAGCATTTGCAGGAAGTAAAAGCAGAGCTGCTGGAGGCTTTGAAGACTTCCAGACCGCTCAGTGTCACAACTGTTGTAGAAGAAAAGCTCTACTCTAATCTGCCAGGACATGTTTCGGAGGAGAAGACAGCATGGAACAAGGTTAAAGAGAGTAGGATAGCTTAAACATACGGAATAGAGAAAGAGCAAAGTGAAGGGCATAACGTAATGTAAAAAACATACGAGCACAACAGTAAATCAGAGGTGCGTTTTGCCATTACATCTCTATTAAGATTTAATGCCCATAAAACAGCTGAAACTAAATTCGAGGCAGTGGAGGGGGGGTAAACTCAAATTCTAAAGAAACGTTTGGAATGTGGCCAAGGACGAGGAGAAGTGGGGAGAGAAAAAGAGCAGAGGCAAGAGAGAAGAGAAAAAAAAGCGTTTGACAAGTGACAGGAAGAGAAAGAGAACAGAGGAGGAGGGGAATAAAAGGAAGGACAGTTTGAAGAAGAGAGGATAAAATCTAAAAGACTGGAAGAAAATTAAACCGGTAAGAGAATAGACAGGGAAGGCCAGAGAGGAAAATAGTGCCAATTCTGTTTTAGAGAGATATCTTTTTTATTTTATGTGAAGGGGAAGAATAGTTCAGTTTCCAATATAGTGTGCTGTGACATTGTTCAGTGTCTGTCCAAAGTGGAAATTCTCTGTTTACCTTGTGCTGGGGTCAGCCAGGTTACAGCTCGAAGAAAGACGACTGCCATCTGCAGCTGTCGGCCTGTCAGTCAAACCTCCAAGAACACAGAGCACTAAGCCAGCTGTGACATTAGAAGAGGTGAGGATGAAACTTTAATGATTCCCGTAGGGAAATCAAGATCAAATACTCCAAACACATCAAAGGCTCACATATGAATAAACAAATAATAAATAAAAATAATCTAGGAGGATGAAGATGTCAAAGAGAGTGCTGCCAAGATGGTATTGAAGAAAGAAGCAGGCAGTTTGCCAAGCGCCAGGACCGTCTCCTAAAGTTGATTCAGCTGCGGGATCGGGGCACCACCAGTGCAGAGCTTGCTCAGGAATGGCAGCAGGCAGGTGTGAGTGCATCTGCACGCACAGTGAGGCGAAGATTTTTGGAGGATGGCCTGGTGTGAAGAAGGGCAGCCAAGAAGCCACTTCTCTCCAGGAAAAACATCAGGGACAGACTGATATTCTGCAAAAGGTATAGGGATTGGACTGTTGAGGACTGGGGTAAAGTCATTTTCTCTGATGAATCCCCTTTCCGATTGTTTGGGGCATCCGCCAAAAAGCTTGTCCCGAGAAGAAAAGGTGAGCGCTACCATCAGTCCTGTGTCATGCCAACAGCAAAGCAGCCTGAGACCATTCATGTGTGGGGTTGCTTCTCAGCCAAGGGAGTGGGGTCCAAAGAATGGTACCAAAACATCCTCCGAGAGCAACTTCTCCCAACCATCCAAGAACAGTTTGGTGACGAACAATGCCTTTTCCATCATGATGGAGCACCTTGCCATAAGGAAAAAGTGATAATTAAGTGGCTTGGGGAACAAAACATCGAAATTTTTGGATCCATGGCCAGGAAACTCCCCAGACCTTAATCCCATTGAGAACTTGTGGTCAATCCTCAAGAGGCGGGTGGACAAACAAAAACCCACAAATTCTGACAAACTCCAAGCATTGATTATGCAAGAATGGGCTGCCATCAGTCAGGATGTGGCCCAGAAGTTAATTGACAGCGTGCCAGGGCGAATTGCAGAGGTCTTGAAAAAGAAGGGTCAACACTGCAAATATTGGTATAGTACCATCTGACAAAAAGATCTAAAAACACTGAAGCAGCAAACTTTGTGAAAACCAATACTTGCAACATTCTCAAAACTTTTGGCCACGGCTGTACAGCTGTTTTTTGGTTGAGAACGAATTGAATAATAAAGGTGTGTCATTTGCTACAAGCTGCTGTATCCGTATTACACTTAAAAAGAAGAAGAGAAAAATATGGAAATGAACAAAAGCTGTAAACACAACATTGTATTTTTTTTTATATCATTATCACTATATCATCATCAGCCTTGACTTATGGGTGGCTACAGGATTTAAAGTTGTTTGTGTTATAAACCATGTCTAGAATATTTGTACAGTGTTTATAAATGCTAACTACGTGGGTTAAAGTGAAATGTTACCCTGCAGCATTAATATAACCAAAATAAACAGTGGAATAAACTTTGGAAACATAACCCAAGTTTTGATAAACCGCAGCCATTATTATTCTCATGATTAGGCTCCCAGTAATTTATTTCACATCCTGAAAATAAAGACATTGTTGCATCATCACCAGGCAGCGAGACAGATAATTTACAGATATATTTCACTCCCTCTTGAGTTCAGGTGCAATGAAAATGAATAATTTGTCTGGCCCATCGAGCCAAATGTGTCTCTGAAGCTAATAATTTCCTTTAGCAGCAACTTCGTCTACACCCCGAGCAAAACGTTATGGAGATGTGATCCATCATCATTTGCATAGAAAGATTGAATGGGAGCCCGGTTATTCTCACAGCCCCCTGGTAGGACTGAGTTTGTAGTTTTGAGATAGCAAAGAAGTCGCTATAAAAATAACTTAAATGTCCAGGTGTCTGATGCAAAGGGAAAGGCATAGTTGTGAACGTGGATGAAAAATACAGAAAGCAAAGAACAGGATGGCAACAGGATTAATCTGTTCAGACACACAAGTCCAACAGTTGTACAGAGGGGAGCTAAAGTAATCACTGCTGAAGCGTATTTCCAAATCTGCCGTCTCAAAACTCTTTGAATCTGCACCAAAACCATTTTCTGCTTTTTTTTCCCTCTCCTACCTTTTGTGAAATGCCCAGTGCAATGAAAGGAAGAATAGTGACAGTAGACATTCCATATTTAAGCATTAACATTGGCCTGAAAACTAATCTTCCTCCAACAGAGTTTAACAAAGAAAACAATGAAAAAAAGTGATGACTGAAAGAGGTTGACAAGCTGTCTGGAGACAACAGGCTGCAAATCAAAGTGGAGGAGAAACGTGAGGGACTAAGAAAATAAAATGTCAACATTTGGACAGTAGAGAGGTGGCGACAGGGAGAGAAAAAGTCCAGAGGAGGTATGACAGGGATGGAGAAAGTGTTGGAATAAGACAGAAACTCAGAATCGGACCAAAAAAACAAATTCTTGAGTGGGTGGAAATCAAGAAAAAGAAAAGAAAGAGGATGAGAAGAAGAAGAAAACTTTGTAAGGAGGGCAGAGGAAAGAAGAAAGAACACTTTAAAGGTGAAGGCTGTGGCCTTGACTAATCGTCCATACGGCTCAGTGGCAGCCGAACCACGGGGGGCCTCTCGGTGTGTGTGTGTGTGTGTGTGTGTGTGTGTGTGTGTGTGTGTGTGTGTGTGTGTGTGTCTGTGTGTGAGTGAAGGAGGCAGGGAGATGAATATGCATTGTTTTCTGTCAAACGTCGGGCTGCCAGCAGGTTGCCAGCTTGGCCCATTATGGGCAGGGAAGACAGCTAACACGGATCATGCACAGCTACACACACAGGCGGATGTAAAAGTCCACACACACACACACACACACACACACACACACACACACACACACACACACACAAACAAACACACACACACAACACACACACACAAACAAATACAACAGCAAAACACAGACACATATGACTGTATGTGCATGTACCGTACATGGACAAAACATACAGTATCCCCCGACAAATGTCTGCACGGCACAAACACATCTCTCTCTGCGTGTTTCTTTTTTTCCTTTTTTAATCCTTCCATCATCGCCCTCCTTCATTCCTCACCTCTGCTTTTACTTTTCAAGTGCAAATAAGATCTAGAGCTTTTAGATATGTACTTGACAGCTCGATCTCATGGCAAGGTAAACAAATAGCACACCACTGATAAGGACATTTTGCACATCTTGTCTCAAAATGTAAAGCTTTTCACGTGTCGTTTAAAGCCGTGCTGTTCTTCAAAGTTTTGGACACATGGTTGTCAATTCAATAAAAACTTCTTTGTTAGGTTTAGGAAAAGATAATGGTTTGGGTTAAAATATGTACATTGGTTACCAAACCTAAGTCACATACAGGAATTAAGTAGTAAACCCTTAATAAGTTTAAGATGACCTTTGGTTTCACATGAGATGCGAACATCCTTGACGTCACCCATTGGTTTGTGGATTGCGGTTCAAAAGCCTTCAGATCAGCATTTTGGCCGTCACCATCTTGGTTTTTGCAACCAGAAGTGACACAAAAGGTAGAGTTAAGTAAAACCAAAAGCTAAATAGACATTTTGAGGTGACCAAAATGATACAGTTAACTTTACTGCTCCCAGACTGGGAGTCGTAGTAGACTATAAAGCTTTATAGATCTAAAAATCCTGCTTTTGGTCCATTTTACTCTAACTGGACCTGAATTACCTAAACGAAAATCATTAATAATTTACTAAATGAACATTATGCTGTATTGAGAAAGACTTAAAACTAGCAACTGAGACCATAAACTCATGTTTACAAAGTTTACTGAGGGAATAAATGAAGTGAGAAGTAGAGCAATTTTCGTACAGACAGAAATTAGCATTCGGTTGAACTTCACTTCTGGTTCCAAAAAAAAAACCTAAATGGAAAAGGCTAAACTCATCAAACTCATCATAGCCCAGATACCAATTTGGTGACAATACCTAACAACAGTATCCAAAATACAATGTGGAAGACAGCAGTGTCAAGATTTCAAGGGTCAACTGTTTTTGGGGCGAACTGAGACCTACGTGAAAAACTTGTTCTGAATAAGAGCCTTTGGAGACGTGGCTCGGGGGAAAGGCAACCTCGAGAAAAATAAATAAACAGGGTGAGATCGCTGTTCCTCTCCTGTGTGCAGCATCTGTCACAGTCTTGACAGAGAAGCTGCCGATTATGATGGAAAGGACTGACAGGAACGTTCTTGGTGAAGACAGGAGATTGAAAAGAAAATGTGCCGCCTTGTCGTCTGGAAGTATTGCCCCCCTCCTCTTCTTCTTCTCCCAACGGATAATGGATTTGACTGTACTATTTGGCTGGAAGTGAAAGGATGGTGTGACAGTTTCCGCCCCCCCCTCCCTGAGGAGAATGTATAATCTCCAGGCATGAATTTACATTAGTCCGTCATCTGATAGAGAAGGAGTTTACTGTAGGGCAAGTCAGCATGAAAGCCTCTTATAATGAGATCTCCGGTTAGGTCACATCACCATGAGGTGGTTTATGAGGCTTTCAGTGAGGAGCACAACTGAGCTCCATACAAATACACAACACCTTTTCACTTCCCTGTCATTTGACCACACTCTTCAGTACGGTAGCCCTGAGAGGAGAACTTGAGAAAAAAAAAAGTGAGATAGAGTCGGTATGAGACGCAACAGGCTCCAATGTAAACCATTCCGCTTCATTATAAGACTGCCAGATCAACTGATGTAGTAGGGTGGATGGTCGGGTCAAAACAAACATGGACTCAAATTCAGGAGACCGCTGTCTGTGTCCTGTGTGCAACCAAGTTTTATTTTACCCTAGTTTTGTTAGTCAACATGCTAATACATTTCCTCATGGAAAATAAAGTATTTTCAATTTGAGTTTAATTTACTCAATTTATGCCACTGTACGTAAATTACGTCAAAGGCATGCTACATTTTTTGCCAAACCACAATCATTTCTAAATACTTTTGTTGACAAAATCTTACAATTAAACCTTAAAACTAACGAAACCCATGTTGAATTTTGAAAAGACACTATGCATGGAACTGACATGCTGTCCCTGCAATAGTGACGCATGAAGGTTACCTAGAGCGTCATAGATTGAAGCGTCTGCTTACTGAACAAGTGTAGGAATTGAAGAGAACATATTTGCCAGAAACATTTACTGATGTTCCTGTATGACCATATGAAAAAAAAATGTCTGGCTGATAAAAACACATCTAAGCATCTTACATTTTCAGGGGGGACAAACTTATTGTCGCCATCTGTAGGCAGCAGGAGCTCTATGACTCTGTCAGTACTGTAGAGAGACAGAACAAAAGATATTTGAGAAGGAGAACAAATCTATAGGGCTACCCTCTAGGGAGGTAAAGCCCTCTTCCTTTGTGGAAGGCATACTCCCATTGGCTGTTAGTGGCGAATATTCACAAGTTGTGAAATACTCCAAAAGACACTCCAGCTGCCATATTTGCGAGGCGTAACGTGAGGTGAAATCAGCCTTGCTTTTGGTCTGAACGCACCTTCAAACTGGCAGCAGATTAAGATAAGATAAGATAAAATAAGATAATCCTTTATTAGTCCCGCAGCGGGGAAATTTGCAGGATTACAGCAGCATAGAGTAAAGTGCACACAAGAGACATAGTAGAAGAAGACAAGATAAAAAATGAAAAATGAAAAATAAAAAATAAAATAAAACAAGTATTATAAATAAGCAATAACAAATAACAGTAGAAAAAACAACAATAACTGAAATATTATATTTACAGACAGAAAAAAACAACAACTATTTTAACTATTTTAACTTTTTTAACTATTATTGCACAGTGTAATGTGTAATGTATTGATTGACGTTGCGTCTGAAACAAGACGTTGCGTCTGAAACAAGACGTGGTTCTGAGGGGTCTACTCTCAACACAATGTTTTTACCCAATTCCAGCAAAATACCAACCACTCTCTTTGCGCTGTCTCAATTAAATATGCCCTCAACCAGTCTGCCTCTCTTACCTGTGCCCTTATATACCAAGTAGATGAGCAAAACCAGGTTCAAGGTCAGGGAAATACCAAAACAGACAGTGTTTCATGGTCATGGCCAGGATTAAACTTCAGTTCCATTCCTCATTTTTATGGGGCAGACATGCGTACACACCTGCAATGCCTCTAGCCCCCCCCCCCCCAAACCCACAGTTTGAGTAGATATTATGTGCAAGATTAATCTTACAATGCTTGGGCTAAAAAGTGCATCTTCAGTCCAATTTAATAGCAGTCTTAAATAGTCTTTTATTACATCCTAGTGTCCTCATCTAGGTATGTACCCCAGGACTTAACCCGTATTTGAACCCACATCTCTGCAATGCATCTTTGTGACATTAACCACAGTAACGATTTAGCAAATACTTATTATGCAAAATGCATTGAGTTTTTACCGTACTGAGACTTGAGCAGAGACAATGAATATTCTAAAAGGATCAGATTTGAATTCACTATGTAAAATAATACTTTTGAGCTTTAAAACAACTCCAGCTTCAGTGACGAGGGGGGAAAGGAACGGCTGGTGAGGAAAGGAACAGATTTTAACCCGCAAAGCCCGGCGAGCCACTGGGGTGTCTCCGCATAATACGATTTGACTGCTGAAATCCATATGAAGGGAAGGAATATTAAAAAAAGGTGAATGGGGGATTGTGGCAGGCGTTTGTTTTTTTTTTTCCTTTTTTGTGCGAGGAGAATGGATAATCTATAGGCATGGATTTACATTCATTTCCTCTTCTGTCGAGCTGACTTGGCACAGAAAACACGTGACTGGTGAAGACATCAGCAATTCGGCTTCTGTATAGAGGTGAATCTCATTGTGTGTGTGTGTGTGATTGAAAAAAATGAAGATGAAGACATCAATCATGATTTGCTGAGCGAAATTCCGTGCAGATTAACCAGCAGCAACAGATCATACTGTGTGTGTACGAGGCTTACCGCACGCTCATGGCCTACTGTGCATTGGATGTGAAGATACACACGTCATGGTTAAGTTAATGACACATATTATATAGCATTCGCACACATTACTCATGAACCCCCAATATGTGTTTGGAAATGTCGCTGAGGCTGAGCTTTGCATACTGATGGAAGAATACAGTATATGTGCTTACTGAGCTCCACACCGAGAAAGCTTATTTTACTCTGAAGATTAGGGCAAACAATTTGCATGGTAATCCCAGTGTAACATGTACTCAAAAGGCGTATAAGCAGTGGAACAGTGAGTGGTCAGGGGTCTTCAAATGCAACAAAAGTGCTTACATGGCTTGGGTGAATATTAATTGCTCTTTGCTGGAAGTTTGATAAGAAGTTGGGAGAAATAAACACTTTTTTTTTCTCTCAACCAAAGCAGGATCCTATTATCACTGGGTCAAGACATTAAAGGACAGCGTGACCTTCATCCCACCGACCGGGGTCCACGCAGCACCCTGAGGTATACTTTATTGTCATATGTCTCAGATGCTTCATTTTATCATTAAAATGTTCCATGTCTTTGTCAATTGATTTGTTCCTAATAATTTTATCTTCTTGTTTTATGTTTTTGGGTCAAATCGCCCAATTACAGCCAATGCATTTTCAATTGATGGAACTATTTATTGAGTTCATCATGGTTGCCGTGGGTCCTAATTTAAGGTTACAACAAGGAACTTTCTTACTTTCTATATGTTCTGATACCCATATTACCATTAGATTTTGTGTGCCAGTAAAATATTTAGTGTTTCCCATTACATAGTATGTCAAATGCAGTATGACACCAGGAAGTCCTACTGCACACTGTTGCGGTTTGTTGTATGCCAACCAGCAGGCTTTTCTGGCTATTCTGGCTTCCGATCTGCAAAGTTCCAGGTGCAATATTATGATGTAGTAGTACGTCCCAATTGTATGCCTACTGCATGCAGCTGTACATAGTAAGTAAGGGCAGCTACAGTACGTACTAACAGCAAATAAAAAACAATTTGAAATACAGTCTTTTGGCGGTTGCTGTGGACAAAAGCAGAAGTGTTTCTGAGCACCAGTCACTTTATACCTTGCCTAAATATTTCGATACAGATTCTGAGCCACACCATGCGAAAAAAACCATCAGGGAAGGTAATGGAAAGATGGGAACATAATTACATTTTTGTTGTATTATTAAAAATATTAAAATGTTAAAATATATTAACACATGTACATTTGGTTTTTTGCAGATGACATCACTAATAATGTAATAAAAAACAAAAAAACATTTTTCTTTGATGGTTGTTTCTTACAGGAGTCTATTTCTGGGATCCCCAGTCGGAAGTCCTTGTGTGTTAAATATGTAAGTAGCAAGAGGGTGAAGCTCACTGTAGCTGTAGTCAAAGGGAATATTAGTTTCCGGTTGACATCACAAGTAAACAGTACAACAAGCATCCCAGGAATGCTTTAGTCATGGAATTTAAATAATTGCACTAATAGTAATTTTAATGTTACGCATGCTTAAGGATTCAAAGCAGCACGCTAAAGATTCAGCAGGGAGATCAATCAAAAAAAAACCAGGGATATTCAGAAGGAAAGCAGCAGACATTAATCACTGAGATATGAAAAATACATAATTTCAAGGGACATGTGGACACAAACATATGGTACCGAAACATCCATGTGTATATATGGATTAATAACCTGAGAAGAGGCAAGACATGGAGAGAGGAAACAAGGAATAAGGAACAGGCATCCTGTTAGTAGCACATGCCAACTCACCCAGTGGTTGTATTTTTATTAAAATATTTTTGGGGAATAAATCCGGTGTTATTCTATATATATATTTTTTTTATTGACAGCAATTAACTTGGGGAACTCCATCCCCTCCCTGTCTGTCTCTCCCTTTGGCTGTATTCAAAAACCACCTACTACATACTTCTTACGAACACAACATATAAAGAACTGTTGAATTGATTCATTTTTGTATTTAGCATTTGAACAAGCTCTAAAAGCCCTGGATGAAGCAAACCAAACTCATACCACTCTTGCACTATTTAAAAACAAACAAAAAAAAAAAACATATTGAGCTTTGACATTTTTTTTTAACAACAATGTTTGTTTACTTTTAAAGATACCCCACGGTTAAGCTCCTCCCATCGAACGGCTCATAGTGACATAGAACAAACGAGGAGAGACCGTTAATATAAAACATCGCTCAACGAAATTTACAAAAACTGATTTTTCAGTTTCAGCATCAAAGTTATGTGACGCTATCCCTACAAATATTATAGCTAGCTTGGGTTTTGTTTGAATGCTGCATACTAGATAAACTCAGTACTTTCTCCTAGTGTTAGGATGCGGTTGCAGTTCCAGCTGTGTCTGTGTGGGCGTGGCCTTCCTCCTGGCTCCCTGCTCCGCTCGTTACACTCACCTGCTTCTCATCAGCTCAGCAGCATGCAGTACATCCATATTTCTAGTGAAGAGCCTGGTTTTTGTACAAAAAAAATAAAAAAAAATAAAAACTTTCAATAAAGAGGTACAATTCTGGATCAATGAATTCAATCTGACAGTTTAATATGACATGCTAGGAACTTATTACAGTAAATCTGATTTTAAAAGGAGGTTTGTAAACCCTTGTGAATGGAATTACTACATCAGACTTAGCGTCAGACTTGGAAAAAGGTAAAACTGTAAAGCTGGATGAGCTAATGAGACAGCTGCTAATCCATTCTGCTATGCGCTTGTGGGTTTGAATCCCTTTTTTTTGTTGTTGTTATTTTAGGGGATTTTTCCTGATTAACTTAGAGGGATAAGCAAAGCTTCAACTAATTAAGCAGATAGTTATCCAAAGATGAAAAGCAGCTAAAGTCACGTAAACACATAAAGAAGACTTTCATCCGAAAAGCAGGCAGAAGTATAAATCTGAAATCAGAGGAAGCCCAGAAACATCCAGAACACATCAAAATAAGAAATGTAATTTAGTGTATACATTAGTAATTCATGTTTCCATTAATCTTTGGCACTTTCTTAATTCATCCTTTCACCCCTTCCTTTGTGCTGTTTTTCCATTCTTCTCCAGTGAATGTCAAGTGTCAGGGCCCTTCATGTATTATATGTTACAATTAGATTGCTGTATTGGCTAGCAGTGAAAAATTCCCCAATGTACCTTTCTTGCACATGACAGGAATAAGTACACATACTGTGTGTGACTGGACAAGTCAGTTATTGTTAGGGATTCAGTAGAAATCAGGTGTGCACACAAAACAGCGGGAAAACAAACAAAGACAGGGTGGAGTCAGGGCCACATGACTTTTCAGAACAAAAACAGAAAACACATGACAACACCACATGATCAAAATGTAAACAAAAAGCACATGTTGCTGGAAAAACAAGAACTCAAACAGCACGGTTACTAACAGTACCCCCCTCTTACGGACGCCTCCTGGCGTCTTAACTGGGGGAACGGGAGTCTTTAGAAAGTCTCTAACGAGGGTACGGTCCAAAATGTATCCAGATGGGACCCAGCATCTCTCCTAGGGGCCATAACCCTCCCAGTCCACTAAGAACTGGAGGCCACGACCCCGACGACGAACGTCAAGGAGTTGATGAACTGTGAAAGTCTCTGAGCCATCAATGACCCGTGGTGGAGGAGGGGGCTTCGGAACAGGGCAGCGCTGGCTGCGGAGAAGGCCTTCCAAGAGCTGAAGAGGCGATTTACCTCTGCCCCGATCCTGATACAGCCTGACCCAGACCGCCAGTTCATCGTGGAAGTGGATGCCTCGGATGTAGGCGTTGGCGCCATCCTTTCTCAGCATTCTGTCAAGGATGCAAAGGTACACCCTTGCGCTTTTTACTCCCATCGCCTCTCCCCACCAGAGCGCAACTATGATGTGGGCAATAGAGAATTGCTAGCCGTCAAGTTAGCTCTGGAGGAGTGGCGGCACTGGCTTGAGGGGTCAAAAGTGCCATTCCTGGTATGGACTGACCACAAAAACCTTGAGTACATTCGTACTGCCAAACGTCCGAGTTCCCGTCAAGCCCGCTGGTCTCTCTACTTTTCCCGATTTAATTTCACCCTGTCCTTTCGCCCCGGATCACAGAACGGCAAAGCAGATGCCCTCTCCTGCATTTTCCCAACTCCAAATAGCTCTGATGAACCCATGAACATCCTCCCAGACCACCGTTTTGTTGGGGCAGTTCAGTGGGAGATCGAGACCTTGGTGCGCTCCGCCCAACCGGACAATGCAGCCCCCAGTCACTGCCCTGTTAACCGCCTGTTTGTCCCTCCATTCCCAGGTCCTGCAGTGGGGTCATTCCTCCCGGCTTTCCTGCCATCCTGGAGCAAGGCGCACCAAAGCCTTCATTTGCAGGAGGTTTTGGTGGCCAACCATAGGGGAGGATGTCCGTGCCTTTGTCTCTGCCTGTTCTGTCTGTGCTCGGAGTAAGACCTCCACACAACCTCCGTCTGGTCTTCTGCAGCCCCTGTCCATACCCAAGAGGCCCTGGTCCCACATTGCACTGGATTTTGTTACTGGCCCCCCTCCATCAGACGGTAACACAACTATTCTCACGATTGTTGATCGTTTCTCTAAATCCGTGCACCTCATCCCATTGCCTAAACTCCCCTCGGCCAAGGAGACTGCCATCTTTGTAATAGCACATGTTTTCAAGTACCATGGCTTGCATGTGGATGTCGTCTCTGACCGTGGCCCCCAGTTTACGTCCCATTTCTTAAGGCATTTCCATTTCTGGAAGGCCTTCTGTGCCTGCTTTGCAAGACCCTCACATTGGCGCTCTGGAGAGCAGTCAGCGGTGGCGATGTCCTTGTGCTCTCATTGGTGCTTCTGTCAGTTTGTCCTCAGGCTTCCACCCTCAGAGCAATGGCCAGATCGTACTGTTAGGGATTCAGTAGAAAAGGACCCACTAGCAGACACACAGCTCTTGGTTCAGAGTAGATTTAATTTAGTTCTCAAGCAACAATCCAAAGGGCAAAAGCAGTCTCGTAGTCAATAGGCAGCAGAGGTCAAAAAATCCAAAAAGTCAGAACAGAGTCCAAGGCAAAGGTATCCAAAACACAGAATCCAAACAGGGCAGGTCAAAACCAGGCAAAGGTCAAAAATCACAGGCAGACAGACAGAATATAACCAGATTTAGGGAACGCTGGAAAGGCTCAGGTATTAACTGGCACCATCTGGCAGAGACTCCAAGGCACACCGGGCTTAAATACCCACAAACCAATCACCACAAACAGAAATCAGGTGTGCACACAAAATGGCGGGAAAACAAACAAAGACAGGGTGGAGTCAGGGCCACATGACTTTTCAAAACAAAAACAGAAAACACATGACAACACCACATGATCAAAGTGTAAACAAAAAGCACATGAACTCAAACAGCACGGTTACTAACAGTTACAGTTATATACTAAGAAACTCATGGCCCAATGGTTGGACCCTGGCACTCTGAGGGCCATTGGTGAGAAAAGATAAAAAAGGGCACCAGCGATGAAGCACCAGCACATAAAGATGTAGCATGTGGGGCAGCCTGAATTGCATTGCATAGTTTTTTTCCTCAAATTTAAGGGCAACCTAAATGGCACTTTATCATGTTTACTTCATTTAAGGCAGAGGATACTAAGTTTTCCCACAGAAACCCTCTGCAGCTGAGATACATAAAATACCTGGAAACTTGTTCTGACATGTGTTAGTCCATTTGTCCATATATTTTATTTTAATCCATGCAATTGCATTCAGTTACATTTTGCTGTGTTCGACTAACATAATAATGCCCCTCCTCAAACACATGTTTATATTTTGAATAAGAAAAAAAATGGGATGGTGGCTCTAATATCGACTACAGCACCAAGTTGACCTCAGCTCCTTCTTTGGGAGCAAGAATCCCTTAATATGATTGATTAATCCTTTATTTACCCCTGAAAACGTACCAAACACCTATTGTATGATTGGCAGGGATTTGTAAATTTCTCAATTGAATTGGAAATGTAAAAAACGTTTTTGTGTCTGCTTTTTCAGCAATCCAAGTCCAATGTTTCAGTTTATTTGCTTGCTGCAAGGCTGCAGGTTTTATTACATTTTTATTTAAATGTAGTTTTATTGAATTTCCCAGGTTTTATTTTTGCCCTTTGTGTGAGTAAACGTTTTATTCATAAATGCAAATTTAAAAAGAGTAAAATCAGTCGTTAAATACTAAAATCGATAAAGACAAAATATCATCTCAGTCTCATTCAAGTTAAGCTCCAGCGATCAGAGTGAGATGTGCCGCCTCTTTGGCAGTCTGATGGCCTGTGCGAGGAGTCATTTTAACAGACTCGTCGTCCTTGCTCTGATGTCTCGGAACGTCCTGCCTGATGGCAGAAGAACGAAAAGACATTCTCACAGAATTGTAGTTTCAGAAGTGCTTAAGCTCCTGATAACAGTGACCAAATAAGCCCTAGATGAATTCACAACTTTCTGGCTCTTAGAAGTGGCTTGTTTTAGTGTTACTGCCAATTTATGCATAATAATCATCATCATAAAATTCAAAGTATTTCTTGTTGTAGTCAGATTTTTGTTGGGTGGCTCCATCAACTGAATACAGGCTGTATAAAATGAGAGTTTTAGCTGTTGAAACCTCGCAACAACTCAAATCTCATTCTGTCTACATGCGGTTCATTCAAGGTACCACCAGTGCGGAGCCAAGTGCAAGGGCATTAAGCAGAGAGGACAATTGGACCTGCTGTAATCTCTGTGTCCAGGAGATAGACAGCAGTAAGCAGAGTGACTGCTCTGGGAGAGGAGGGGATTACTGATTAGCCTTTGTGTGTGTGTGTGTGATTAGCCTTGTGTGTGTGTGTGTGTGTGTGTGTGTGTGTGTGTGTGTGTGTGTGTAAAAGAGAGAGAGAGTCATTTTATCTGTCTGAAGAGAGAGATATGTTAGAATACAGTTACTTAAGTGTGTTAATTATATTAACATCTAATACAAGTGTTGCAACTATATCCACTTATTATTTATGTTGTTGAAACAAGTACCATATGTCATTATGTTAAAGCTGAGGTTGGTAGTTTGTTTTTGGCCAAAAAAAACCCCACATAATAACCTTTCAGCATTTTGTAATCCATGTGGTCTGAAAGAAAAGTAGACTTCGGCTCTGTTTTCAGGATATGGATAATCTAGTACAGTATGATGATGATTACGGATGATTATCACCGACAGCTGACACGCCTGCAGAAAGTGGATGTACAGGTCGTCCCGGAACCATGTGACCTAACCGTGTTCAGCAGGGACCAGCGGAGCAGTGAGACGTAGCTTCTCATCCTGGAGAGCTGAGCGTCTCCTCCCCGCTGCAGGAGCTCCAACTGCTGGACAAAAGGAGGCTGTGAAGTGGGATCTGACGTTGTTGTTATTATGGCACGTGCAGCACAGGTCACAAAACTGCTACATAGAGACATGTATTCATCTTTTTCATCAACAATAGTGTATGCTGATATAGTCACAGTTATGGTTATGGTAAACAAAGTGGACAAAGTTGACGACCATATTTTAGTCGTTGTTTTCTTCAACAAAATGAACCCTGCTTTCACATAGTGTTTATTCACATGCAAATTTATTGAATCTATTTATTAACTGTGTGTGAATGTGAGACAATATGGGAAAAAAAAGAATTACATGGCAACGGTTTTACGTTTATATGTTACGTTTAAGTTTTATTTAGCAAAGCATACATTTAGTAGACATTTATTGAATCTATTTATTAACTGTGTGTGAATGTGAGACAATATGGGAAAAAAAAATTATTACATGGCAACGGTTTTACGTTTATATGTTACGTTTAAGTTTTATTTAGCAATGATGTGCAAGCCAAGTAGATATACATTATATATATATATATATATATATATATATATATATATATATATATATACAAAGAAATCCAAAATAATGAATAGCAGTGTGAGACCCCAATTCAGAAATTTCCCAATTGTACACATTGTGTGATTTTTAGTTGTTGTATTGCAGATTACGATCACACAATCTTTATTTCACCCATGTCCTTGTGTTGATTTATGCAAGGGCACTCATCCTGTCTGCCTATTACTGTCTTACATTTTTAATTCTAATGCATTTTTAAACAGCCACGCCTTCATGATAAATAATCTCCATTTGATGGCTTTCACTGCAAACTGCAATGTCAGTTTGGTTGTTGACTTCTCTGCATAACTTATTAATTAGAAAATTAGGCTGAGCGGCCCTGTCGACCTCTGGCATTTCAAATAAGGCAACACACACACACACACCTGAACACACACACAAACTGCCGTGCAAAGATTCAACAAACCGTGTGTGTGCACACACAGAAACAGGGACACAACAAACCCTCGTGAGATTATTAATCATGAAATATAAAAGGTAGCGAAACTACGAGAGATGCTTCCTGGAAAAATGAAAAAGTTTTGCCTGCCGAGGTTACAGTATGAAGATTAAAAAGTCAAAAGGTCACTCATTGTCAACACTGACAGTTTAATATTTTTTTTAACAAGACAAACCAAACCAAAGACCCGTCATGAGTAAAGTTTAGGTTGCACAATAAAAAATGAACAAGGAAAGACTTGATGCATCGTGTGTACACCTATATGTTTGTGAGTGTGTGTGGGAGGTAAGGTTCAGCTATACCTGACTGCTGTAACATGTATGAGTCAGTAATTACACCACCAGTCATGCGTCAGCAGCAGTGACAGCGATGCTGCTGTTGTTGTTTCTTGTCTTTTGAGACTGCGTGTGAGACATTGGGGATATTCTGGTCGTGTACCCTACAGGGTCCACCACAGTTAAACTTGCAGACACTGAATTATTATATTGCTACACGTCCTTATACCTTAACAACATTTGCCAAAGACTCCAAAAAACAACACATATAACATTGTGAATTGAAACAAAACCACCTGGTTTCGTTTTTTGGAAAAGATCGTGTTTTGGGTTGAAATGATATATAATAATAAACCAATTTGGGATACTGATAGTCCTGTGTCTGTTTGACGTCCAGGAGGTTTGAAGCAGAGCACCACCGACCAAGAGTTGGTATTTCACAATTTGGGAGTGAGTATGCTTTTGCTCCATATTTACAATCATAAGAAGCCTCACGGTGTCCTAAAAGCTGTTATAGAGGCACAAACATCAATGGGACCTGTCCGTGTGACGTGGCTGTGAGTGCAGGTACTAATAACTTCAACAGGCTTCCTGCCAGAGCAGCAGTCAAAATAGGACCGCAGCCAATTTGCCAAACTGTCATTGTATTAACTCAAGCGTGACAACAGTATAATTTTACACCGCACAATGGCTCGGTATAATTCCTTCTCTTCCTCCTCCTCCTCCTCCTCCTCCTCCTCCTGAAGCAAAGGTGACTGAGCTCTGGTTACACACCACTGTTGAATGGCCGGATGGTGCGTGTGGGAGTGCGTCACATGTGCTACGAGATCACCGCTTGCCGGGGGGGGGTGGTCAGTGTCATCAATAAGTATGCTGTTAAGATCATAGAGCGAGAGATTGACACACACACACACACACACACTAGGGGAGGGCAGTTGAATATGAGAGAGAGAGAGAGAGAGAGAGACTGTGTGAGTATCAGTTTGCAGTGCAGCCTCAGGGTGTGTGTGTGTGTGTGTGTGCACAGCCTTGAGCACACGTGTTGTTAAAGACCCATACAACGTCAACAGGCTAAGGCTGACTATAACATCATGCATTGACCACGTGTTGAGTCTTTTTCTTCTCCTGCAGCAGCTGTTTATGCGCATCTTGATTGGAGATAACGTGGCAGCCCTGGAGCATGGATTTATCGACACGGCAGCTTCTGAAGATGAAGGCGTGTTGTTCCTCACGTTGTGCCAGCACACATCGACATGGGAGAGGACGGCTGGTATTAGCGGGGATTAGCTGTCCAGTCACCTGTGGATGAATCCTGGTGTGTCTTACATTGAGAGATGACGCCTCGGGTAAAGGCCCACATTTCAAAAATGCCTTCTGCAGTCCAGGAAGACATGCAGAGTTACAGACCAAAAAAAAGGAGACGTTGTTATGCATCATCAGTTTACATTTACAAGGACATTTACAATATGGAACCATAGAAAAAAGATTTGTTATTTTATTTATTTTTTTATGTAAAAGTTTATTTTAAATATAAAATAAGGAAATGCTCCAGATGAATACATGTCCATAAACTTTAAGGGTAAAGAGTATAATACTATAGAATGTTTGTCCACAAATGTTCTTTTCCTGGAGTAGCCTGTTTATTCAGCTTCAAGGGCGTGCGCTGTGGATATTCCGTTCATTTCATCATGTGACCTTACAGTGTGACCTCGTCCGGAGAAGTGCATGTTTGCTTTTGGTCTCACACGATAGCAACGCTTGTAGATCAAAAGGTTGTCAAACTGCGAGGCGCGCACTCCCAAGAGGGGGACAGAAGAGTCTGAAGGTTGATGCACAGAGAGAGAGAGAGAGAGAGAGAGAGAGAGAGAAGTAAATATACAGCATGAGGTGAAAGGGACGAGTGCCTGTGAGTGTTGGTGTGACTAACATTTCATTTCACCAGGGCTGTCATCTCTGACACTCAGAAATGCCCATAAATCTGGTAGAAGTCAAATAAAAAAAAGGACACTCCTTATGACTCCAGAACTTGCTTGAGAATCATCACGTTTTTTTTAAGTTTTATTCACAACCATAGTAATCCAGTTATAATTGTCTGTACTTCCATGGGTACAATGCAAATAGCTAATCCGGCATACTTTTAATGGTGCAAATTTGCCTAAATGTAAACAACTCTAGGAGGGAAAAACACTCTGGACATAGATATGCTGATATACTCATTAAAACAATCATTTTGGCATTTGGTTATTTGCACTGCTGCTAAGGTTGTTCAAATTATCATTGGTGGAACACATACCAGCCACATCATACAACGTTGCATCATTCTACCTGCCTTAAAAGATCTCTCTCTCACACACACACACACACACACACACACACACACACACACACACACACACACACACACACACACACACACACACACACACACACACACACACACACACACACTCTCTCTGAATGCTCTGAGGTGACGCAAATTGATGTAATAACCAACTGGATTACTGTTCCCTTTAGCATATCGGACAAAGGGTTCATATTGTACATAATATATCTGCATATTTCTTTCATTTGGTGATTCATACACAGTTACGAGGTAATGGCAATACGGTTAAGATGACTGACCACTAGTATGACAGGATAACGGGGGCAGCAGAACTAGATGCAGACACAGAGTTGGAATTTATTGTAGAACACTGTGGGGAAATGGCTGAAGGAAAGTAGAGGAGATGGAAGCCCAGAGTTAGGGAGTGAGGCTTAATCAGGGCAGATAGAGACCGTGGGAGCAGGTCCAGAGTAATATCCAGCGGGACTGAGGGATGCTGGGATCTGGAGCGCAGCGGGACAGCAGACTTGACCATGTGAGGCAGAGGAAGCAGCATTCTAGGCACCGGCCTGTATAAAGCGTTTTTTAATAGTTCAGTACATTAACATTTCTAATATGTTTATTGGTGTTGCATTGCTTAAAACTATATATGCGCAGATTCAAATGATGTAGGCCTATTAAAAAAAAAAAGAAAACTCTCAATTAATATGCTCTCCTCAAACTGCAAGACTGCAGATTGTTAACCACAACTGTGTTGGTTAGCTCTTTCTACTATTCCAACAATCACCAACTGTGGTTTGGTCTGACTAAATCCTTATTTCACCACTTTGGATGTGGAAAGAAACAGCCTTTATGCTACCAGACTCCACTGAAAAACACTGCAATTTAACTTGCCGATTGTAAAACACACTTCATTCTGCAGAAATAAAATAAAACTCATCCAAACCATCTTGTTCAGCCCTTTCCACCTCCAACAATCACCATCTCTGGTTTGGTCCAAATAAAATTAAAATGAGGAACCGAGGATGATGTCTCAGGGGGAGATACATACCTACATGTACCACTGCAACCTACATGTCATTGTGGTATGATTGCATATAACCACACATTGAAGAAGATTACATTGTGCATGTTTCTGGTCAGCTACATAAAGATTGCTTTGTGAAATTGGTACATTTTGTAAATAATGATTGATTATGTCCCTTTATCTTAAATGAACTCTGTGCTGCAAATGTGATGGATTTTGATTTTCCTGCCCATCTCTGTTTGTATTCATCACACTGATGGATGCACAGTGTCTGTCTTCATCTTCAGAGAAGTACACATTCTTATTGTTGAATGTTTGTCCTTGGAGAGCCCCTAACAACATGCCAGCTCAAACCAAACAGCTTTATTCTTCATGTCTTACTATTTGTAATCATGGGCAACAAGTCCCACCCACTTTTTAAAGTTATTAGTATAGACCCCCCCCCCAATTACAAGGACAATCACATCCTCCCTATCTATATGTAGTATATACATGCTTCGCTAAGTCATAGGCTGTTATTGAAATGTGAATACAATAAGTAAAAATCTAATGTTAACAGCTATAAAGCACCACTAACATTTTGAATCATCTTCAGTTGCTGGCTCCTGTATTTTTTAAAGCTGAACAAATGTATTTAAAATGGAATGTAGGCAACAGCCCGATGAAGATTCCACCGCTTTATCATCTATTAAGGAAATTTAAGTCTGATATACAATGAAATTAATTGACAATACTTAATATAACTTAATCGTGTTAACTAATTGACACTTTGCTCCGCTCTGACTCAGGCTCCTTTATTAAGCTAATGTTCACAGTCTATCTAAAGCTGTGGATCGAAATGGAAGCATCCAGGGTGAATTTTTTCATCCAGAATCTTTTTTTTTGTATTTACCTTGTAGTAACCCAGAGTGAACAAATCTCAGATCACATGTCCTGGAACCCAAAACTCAGGTTAAGTCATCTCAGAGTTCAGGGTTAGGTTTAGAGTTTGTTGAGCCTGCTTTCTGAAACAGGGCCCAGCTGATTCTTCCTAGCACTAGATTTGTTTAGAAGACGAATGTTATTTGTTGGAGAATGCTTGAGGGCACTTTACTCATTCTTTTGATAACAATAAAGAGCTACATTTAACAGAAATTACAATAACGTGCAAGCATAAAGAGATCATCAAGTTTAGATTAAAATGGTTATTATTAAAGATGGCTCCGAAAAGATTTCTGTATTTTTAGCTTTTCAATATTGAATAATGTGATTTTGGGCCAACTTGCTCTGGATGAAATCTAAAAAAATGCCCATAATGTTTCTCGTGCTTTAGTAGTCTGATAAAAGTATCAAACCACCAACATGATGACAAGACCCCCAGACCCCTGTTAGATTGTTTCGCCCATATTTCCAATGCCTCCTCCGCCCATGTTTGAAACAATAGCTGATTTCAACTTAAACAGATCCAGCTGCTTATTTAATTCCCACACATTTGAAAGGTTAAGCAATAACTGTTAAAAGGTTTGCAGCAGTGGTGCTCGGTGAAGCGTTGTGGCTGTCACATTTACATACTTCCATATAAAGAATCACATTTACATACATTAACAGAATTGCGTTTATAAAGGTGGTTTCATTTAACATTAATCGCTAACGACAGTAATTAACCGGGTGGAGCATGATGTACATTCACTCACATTAAATTAGACCATTAAATACAAAATGAATGGGATTTAAGAAGTTGATGTGAAGTATGATGTGTATTGTATGTGCTGTTCCATAATGTTTCATATAAACATTTTACTTTTTTGGTTTGTGTGGAACCTCTGTGTTAGCTTGTTTGCATTAGCAGTTCAATTATGGAATCCGTAAACAACGGCTTTGAGGAATTCAGATGAAACCTTCTTCTTTTATACATAGATAAACAAATATAATGCCTATGTCATATCAACAAACTACTGCATGATAACATGGTGGATTTTGGGGAATTCCAATTGTCCCTCCAGCCCAGTATTCCAAAATCTCAATAGCCTAAAGAATGTCCCATTGGACTGAAAGTTAATTTGTCAGACAGCACGTTAAAATAAAACCCCATTGTTCCGAAGGCCCATTGCTCTGAAAATAATAACTCTGCAACAAACTGAAGCAAATGGCTAATGTGGGAAAACGGGGCAACACTTTGTTAAGATCCAAGTTGCTAGCATAGCCAACAAGCAGTAGACACGCCCAGCCCCTGTGAATGAGATCCCATGTATCTCCAAATACATGTCAGAGTTAGTAATCAAACGTTCTTAAGCTGGACAGGATTTCATCTTCAAAGGTTCTAATTGCAACTGTGAAACTGTCATACATTGTCAGTGCTTATAAGAAAAGCTTTGTCAGTTTGACATAAAGTGGAAAATTAAGAGTTTCTAGTCAAAAGAAGTGGCAATCAATCAAAATATAAAGGAATAGTGGGCATTGTGTCCAAAAAGTGTTATTTATATATATATATATTATCTAAGCTACCGAAAACTTCCACATAAAATATGACAGTCTGTCACTTCATATTTATCTTGTGCCAACTTTCTGTCATAATATTTATCCTACAGATGTCCTATTTACCAATTTGACAGTATTCTTCAAATGTCTATATTCACTATAGAGTTTTAGACATTTTAGCATAATATAATAGGTATGATACACCTCCCAGACCATTAAACATATTTACTTTACTGCTGTTCGAGTCCTCATCACTCTGAGTCTGAGGTCTTTACACTGGCTTCCCGTTTGTCAAATAATTTATTTCAAAAATACTACTGTTGGTTTATAAATCACTGAATGGTTTAGGGGGCTGCACGGTGGTGTGGTTGCTAGCACTGTCGCCTCACAGCGCCTCACTATCTTTGTAGAGTTTGCATGTTCTCCCCGTGTCAGCGTGGGTTCTCTCCGGGTTCTCCGGCTTCCTCCCACAGTCCAAAGACATGCAGCTTAGGTTAATTGAAGACTCTAAATTGCCCGTAGGTGTGGATGTGAGTGTGAATGGTTGTCTGTCTCTATATGTCAGCCCTGTGATAGGCTGGAGACCTGTCCAGGTGAACCCTTCCCCTATCCAATGACAGCGGAGATCGACTCCAGCCCCCTGCGACCCTGAACAGGATAAGCGGTTACGGATAATGAATGAATGAATGAATGAATGAATGAATGAATGAATGGTTTAGGGCCAAAATACATTTCTGATCACCCAAACCTCTAAGCTCATTTGGGACAGGTCTGATTTCTATCCCCAAAGTTAAAATAAACATAGAGAGGCAGCGTTCAGTTGTATGCACCATAAGTCTGGAACAAACTTCCAGAAAACTGCCAAGAATTGCGGGATCGCATATCACACTCACAAGTCCATCCTGACAGGCTTCCAGTAATGCGTTTGTGGTCGACAAGCCAGAGCATGGGCCATCCAGTGTACTGTGAGGACCTGCTGGCAGCTAGCTGCCTGGCTTAAGTGTGTGCTGGATCAGTGGTTCTCAACCTTTTTTCAGTGAAGTACCCCCTGTGAAATACTTTTTTAGCCAAGTACCCCCTAACCAGAGCAAAGCATTTTTGGTTGAAAAAAAGATGTAATACACAGCGCTGTGCCATCAGTGTCTGATTTATTAAACTGTCAACACTGACGATTGCATTGCTGCATTAAATTCAGTTTATGAACTTACACCTATATTTTATTGAATATTTATTAAATAACTATTTTTAAAGGATTTTTGAATGGATGCTAATTTTAAATCTCACGTACCCCCTGGAGTGCCTTCACGTACCCCCATTTGAGAACCACTGTGCTAGATGACTCGGAGAGGCGACTGTTCGTTCTACACAATGTTAGCGTAGATTCAGAGTTTTTCTTCATTGAAAGAAGAGCAAAAAACGACACTGAAGGCTTTTCTCTGCTGACGGCTTCTCAAATGGTTATGTGTAACAAACCATCAGGCAGGTCAAGTTAGCAACTCTCACTTCTTTTAATTCAAGGCTGAAGACTTTTGTGTTTGCCACTGCCTTTTAATAAAGCATGTCCTACACTGCATTGTAACTGTCTTTCTTGTATTTTATACCTGCCTTATTCTATTTGAGCATATTTTTATAGTCTATTCTCTTGGCTCTCAAATTACTTTTCTTAATCGTATGAATGTGTCCTTTTATAATGTATTGCTTTTGCACTTTGGCTCCTGACGTTTTATGTAAAGCGCTTTGAATTGCCTTGTTGCTGAAATGTGCTGTATAAATAAACTTGCCTTCAGTTTTATATAACTGTACTCAGATATTCGTGTTGGCCCTGTTCAGTGGCTTTTGGACCCTGCAGACATGTTCTCACTGCAGTGATGCTGTAACATGAAAGATCCTTTAGAGCCTTGTAGGAACACATATACACACATATAATGTGACAAGCAATCAAAGCTAAGCACAGAGGGCCTTATGGGCCTTATCATTTAAAGGATATTGGTTTTTCACATTTCCCCATCCAAAGCATAAAACAACCTTTTTTGTATCTGAGCCTAACCACAAAAAGAACGCAAATAATGACATAAAATAATAAAAGCATCACAATTGACCAGTTTAAATGATCTGAATATAAAATGAACTGAAAACTACTTGTCTGGAATGCACTGAGAAATTGCTACATTTATCCCCCCAAAAATTGCTTTCATTCCATTAAATGTCAACTCAACTGCACAAATGAAACAGCGTGAGATAAGATAATAAAAATCTCAAGGATTGTGTTCTCTTTATGAAAACAATTCATCTGCTTCATAGTACCTTGATTGAAAATAACGAACTTAGTATACTAGAACACTGTTGTGAAAATTGAAGTTAAGTTTTAGATAGGTATATAGTTTTATAGTAACTTTCCACTATGTAACAAGAATCCTCTAAAATACCATGACTGACTCCTTAATGTACCACTGCAAACGAACAAAACCCCCTAACCCGTGATTAATGGTCCGCCAGTGTCTCCATTGGTTATTATGCTAATTTCTTCAAGTGCTTTAATTCCCTAAAATCTATGTAAAACAGTTAAGTCTGTATTTTTTTAAATGTAGAAATATGAACAACACATTTCTTAACATTCAATACGTTGCAGATTGTTGAGCATAGGGGTTTCAATAGTTTTATGACGTTCAGCTCTTGACCTTCCTTAATGACTTCATCACCGGCATACAACATGACAGACAGAAGCCTCAGCTTTTCACTGTAAAATTCAATTTTTTTCAATTCAGTTTATTTTGTATAGCCCAGAATCACAAATTACAAATTTGCCTCAGAGGGCTTTACAATCTGTGCACATGAGACATCCTCTGTCCTTATACCCTCACATCCTCTGTCCTTACCCCTCACATCCTCTGTCCTTCCCTCACATCCTCTGTCCTTAGACCCTCACATCCTCTGTCCTTCCCTCACATCCTCTGTCCTTAGACCCTCACATCCTCTGTCCTTCCCTCACATCCTCTGTCCTTACCTCACATCCTCTGTCCTTCCCTCACATCGGCACAGGAAAAACTCCCCTAAAAACCCCTTTAACAGGGAGAAAAAAGGAAGAAACCTCTGGGAGAACGACAGAGGAGGGATCCTTCTCCAGGATGGACAGAATGCAATAGATGTCATGTGTACAGAATGAGCAGCATAACAGAGATACAACACATTCAATGTATATGACATAAATGATTCATATAATAAGACTACTTATAATAACAGCAGCAATTATTACAGTAGAATTATAGTTATGAAAATAGGGATAGTAATGTGACTAATAATAATAATGGAAGTAGCAGTGGGTGTCAGTCGGCTCACAGCAGGAGGCACGACTACGGTCCAGGTACCACAACGATTCATGGAAACCTGCAGAGCGAGAAAGCAAAAGGGCTTCAGGGTGGAAGTAAAGCTAAAATGCTTAATGGTACAGGTAATAGTAATAGTAATGTGACTAGTAATAATAATGGTGGTAGCAGTCGGTGTCAGCAGGGCCGTAGCAGGATGCACGACCACGGTCCAGGTACAGCCACGATTTATAGAAGCCTGCAAAGCAAGAAAGCACAAAGACTCCAGGGTACAAGCAAGTCAATAAGCGTAATAGTACAGGCAACAATAATAGTAATGTGACTAATAATGATAAAAGGGAATGAGTGCTTTTTATTTCAAATATATTTTGACAGGATCATGCAAACAACGATTGCCAGTGGTCGTTGCGTGGTGGCCGGCCAGCGGGAGGTCCTTTTTTAAAGGGTAAATATTCTATTACAATCTATTAATTTAACCATTAAGTAATTATTTCATAACCCCATTACAATACCTTAATTCAATCCTTATTAGTTGGTAAATGAATAGATTTTATGGTAAGAAAACAAACAGGGGGTTTTGGTTTCACATTGATCAGAGCATACTGTTTCTTTTCGGTTTGCCTCTAACTCTCGCATGGTTTCTCCTTGCATTGCAGTATTTCCTACAGTAAATTCCCTGTAATCCTGTAACCAGGTCAGACGAGTGTGGATGTGAACTCTCCACCACATGCATTAAATTCTCCCAAGGATTAGGAACCAATATACCATTATTACATGAAATATCCTGCCTGGATGCTCACATCCAACAGACATGTTACTGTAGAGGAAAAAATATAATTTAATGTATAACCTTTTGTATTAAGTGTGACTGTCTGCATTACACTGTTTTTGTGGCCTGCGTGAAAGCATGACCTGCTCCCTTTCCGCTTGAACTATGCTCGAACCCCTGACGTCTGGCTGTCTTTCAGTTGAACTATACTTGAACCTCTGATGTCTGGCTTCCTTATCCGCTGAACTATACTTGCCCTTTATGAACTGTCTTTGTTAAATACAATGCCTGATCTGTATACCACACTGACGTGCTAAATGATGGAAGGTTGAAATATAGCCTAGCCTGCACATTAACCTTTTAATGTGTGTCTGAGACAAGAGTGTGCCTTCATTTGGGAAATTCCTTGTTCTTTAGCAAGTGATGTCTCTCTGTTCTATATTAAGTATGTCTATCCCTTCATTGAATGTAACTATTGACTCTTTGTCCTTATGCATATAAAAACCCTGGTGAAGATGTACTCGAGACCGATTCCTCGGCAGTCGCTGACTGTCACTTTGTTGGTTTCGGTCCTTTTGCGCAAAAGCTTATAAATATACAAAGATAAATTTCTCTTTGTTGGTCTCCCTTATTCGGTCAACTTCCACCACAGTTACGTCCTTGTACATACACACACACACACACACACACACACACACACACACACACACACACACACACACACACACACACACACACACACACACACACACACACACACACACACACACACACACACACACACCACCCAGTTATTCGTTCTCCTAGAAATAACACAGCTACCTTTAGCTTGAAGAATTCCAGGATGTTTTAAGCGAGTTTGACTGCAAAAAAAGATCCTGCTCAATAAACAATCTACTTTGAAGAATAGCCTCCAACACACTGCAACATGTTGCAATATTTATGAGGCATTACCTTACGAACACATGTTTAATTCATCCTTCAATACGATTGCTTCGGAAGCAGTGCTTGTCTTGTATATTAATGATTACAGATGTATTCCCAACCAAAAGTTGGAATGTGTGACGTTCTTCCATTTTCCAGGAGCGCACGCTTCATGTTAGATGGAAATGACATGCCCATAAACCATGAATCTTTAATGGACACAAACAAACACACCTGTACCCCGAGGCCTTACTGAATTCATTCCAATACTCCTCATCTGTGCACTTTGGCAACACATTGTCGAAAAACATTAATCTATATGCCAAGCATCTTTAATTGATTTGCACAGGCATTGATTTGAAACTGAACCTTCTGGTTTTCTGACTAAACTGACGCCTAGACACAAGCAGCATGTATCATGGGCAACATGGAAGAGAGCCGAGGGGCATTAAAAGACAGCTAGACCTGACTAGAATGTGTTGCTTTGTATTGTGAAACACTCACTTTATACATATAAAAGACACCCAAGAACAGAGACTGAGATATGGTGATGAACTTGTGCAATGGGGAGCTGTTTTGAATACTTTTTTTTTTTTTTTAATTCCCAAACCAACTGTCAACAGCAACAAGATATACAGCTCTCTGAACAATATAAAGCTTTCCCTGTTCATCTCTTCTTTACTTCTGAGGAAAACTTGACGTTTTGGGATAATCTTAGTCTTTATCTGTTGGCCTCAGAGACATTTACTATTTGACCCACAGCATCAAACACTTGGGTACGTGGTTACATTTTTGGTTCTCATGGCAAGATTCTTTCTACAAAAGCATAGAGTACTAAAAGGAGAACTAAAAAAATCTCTTCTTTGTAGTAATATATTCAATTCAATTCAGTTTATTTTGTATAGCCCAGAATCACAAATTTGCCTCAGAGGGCTTTACAATTTACAATCTCTGTCCTTCATCACATCCTCTGTCCTTACATCCACATCCTCTGTCCTTAGACCCTCACATCCTCTGTCCTTACACCCTCACATCCTCTGTCCTTACACCTCACATCCTCTGTCCTTCCTCTGTCCTTACACCCTCACATCCTCTGTCCTTACCCTCACATCCTCTGTCCTTACATCCTCTGTCCTTCCTCTGTCCTTCCCTCACATCGGCACAGGAAAAACTCCCCTAAAAAGGGAGAAAAAAGGAAGAAACCTCTGGGAGAACGACAGAGGAGGGATCTCTGTCGTTGTCAGAAATGAAAAAAAAGTAGTGGTCCCAAATGCAACAATGCAGACACCGCCGCATCGTCGCCATCTTGTTGAAGTGCAGGTTTAGATATATCCCTTGACTCACCTCTGTTAAATTGCTTAAAAAAACAACAAGATGCAGAAGAGGAAGTGTTTGGCTTGAGGGAAACCTCAGTCCAAAGAGGTAATCATTCAACGTGGGCCTCACACGTTCAGCGTGGCCACATACTGCGGATCACACGTGCTGAGGAAGCTCACCAGCTTTCATATTTGCGCAGTTTTTACAGGTCTGTGTGATAAGTCTAGTGGAATAGCCATGCAGCAGGAATAAGTTATCTGGCTAAGGCCACTGCAAATGAAGAAAGCTTGAAAAGCCGAATATATATTTTCTTTGTAAACACTTTTACAGTCTCTGTGTTACAATTTCTATAGCATGTTTGCGCTTTTACACTTATTCCACTGTACCTTATGAAAACGTTGGTTATCTGATGTCGTTGTGATTGGGTCAGGGCTCCCAATGGATCAACCAGCTGGACAAAGTTGAGTCAGGATCTCATTTTTCACGATACTACCCAGTGTGCTTTTCTCCGGCTGATTTGCCTATGAAAGCAGCCTGCTGACTTGAGGTACAGTGGGGGAGGCAGGGTGAGAGACGATGAGAAACACAGGGAGAGAGAGGAGTAAATGGGAACAAAGACTGAGCGATAGCAGTGATGGAGAGAGGTGGAATAGGTTGACGGGTAGGAGAGAATGCAGATAGAGGGAGAGAGAGAGAGGGATGAACAGAGGGGAGATTACGTTCAGGGGGAAAGGGGGGGGTTCAACTTCCCATCACCTCAAATGGAGATAAATGATTACCCCCGATAAGTGAAAATGAATGGATGGATAGAAAGAAAGAGAGACAGAGAGAGAGAGAGAGTGCAGGGGATAACTAAATGGATGGATGATGGAAGAAATGCAGAAAGGCAGGGAGTGAGGGATGGGTTGAAGGTAACATAGAGGGATAGGATGACTGGTTCTGCATCTAAATGAGGCAGGTGTCATATATTTATGCTACAGCGGGATATGAGTAGTTAGCCAGTGCAGCAGAGGACACTCGGAGATGTGTTAAGCATACTCACCTCTTTCTCTGGGGCATAATGCAAGCAGTGATGGGAAGGTCTTTGCCAATGGTCTCTCTGCTGTAGCACCAGATGCTAACCATTGCCTCAGCACCATCATGGAGGTCCCTGGAAACGTGGCTGTATTCAGGCAATGTCTCACACATTAGAGCAAAGGAAGGGACAGAGAAAAAGATAAATCTTATTGGAGCTTGTTGGCCATTTAGCATTTTAAAAGCTTACTCCACTGATTTATAGAGCCTATAGCCTTAAGCAGAAACGAGGAGTGATGTACAGAGGACTGGTAAGCACTTCTTTCCAACTCCACAACACAACTCCACAAATTTCGTTCATCTATCAGACTTACACAGCTCTCTCTGGATAAACAAAAGGCTTTATACAATGTCCCTTACATATACCATAGTACGTCATCACTCGGAGCATTTTCTCTGAGACCCTGATCAAACGCCTATAAGTTTTACATTGTAGTTACTTGAAAGCCCGTTGCATCTTTATAAAGACATTGTGCCTGGTGAACCAGTATCAGATGCCAGGGGTAGGGCTGCAACCGCGTGACCATCTCACCATCTCTGGTTTGTTTGTGTTTAGCATTATATTCAGGTCAACCTTATATAACAGTTCAATTGATATCTTACAAAACTTTTTTTTGTTCTCCTGCCAAATGTCCAGTACAATCAAAACAGTTTAGGTACAGAAAAACACTGTGATTTGGGTTAAAATAAGTATTTTTGAACTGCGTGGTTAAGTTTCGGCAAAAAAACAACTTGGTAAACAACTTTGGTCAAAGTAAGAATGTTTGTTACATAAAATATGTACACCTGGTACACAACTTACACAGGCGGCGTAGGTGGCATGTGTTAACTACGTAAAGTTACGTAACAAAAGTCAGGGAACTAGTTTTTTTTATACTCCTTGGCTGCTATGACAGGTTCAGCTTTTGGCATAACTGCTCACAGAGACTGCTGTTTCACAACTGTAGTTCTACAAACACGGCTGCAAAATACCGGTTTTGCGCTAATCCTGCTTTAATTATTCCTGTTATTAACGACTTAAATCAAATAACACTGCTCGTAAACAAATTGAACAGGTCAACTTTTTACACAGCTTCAGTGATACCTTCCCAAAGTGAAGCCAAAATGTTCTACTGACATGGCCCTTAGCATAGTTAAAAAAAGAATTGTGCAGGCATGTTGAGGAGATAAGATTTGATTAGATCTTAAAATTTGATATCAGTGCATTGAGAAATCTTTCTACATTGTGTGTAAATTGATCATCTAGTAGATACAAATTTTCCATCGTTATTGTCACAGTTCTGCCCCATACTGCCCGGTCAGCAGCTCCATACTCCCTGTCACTCTACCTCACTCACCTCTCAGCCACTCCTACCTCATTAGCTCAACCACACTCACCTGCCCACACAGCTGCATCTGCTCTGTAATCAACTCTCAGTATTTAAGCTCCTGTCTCACCCACACTCACTGCCAGATTGTTCTCCGCTCACTATGCCAGACTTCCCCCCCCGCACTCGTCTTCGGACTGATCCCGTTACCAACCTCGTCTCTGCCCCGGTAAAAGCATCAGCCTTCTGTCCCTGACCTCGAGTTCTGCCTCTGCACCTCCTGGCTCTGTCTGCCTGTTCCCGTGACTGTTTTGCGTATTACCGGCTGGAGTCATCTGTGACTCTGCTCATGCCCGGTTTCCTTCTGTTTGTTCAATCCTGAATTAAAGCCTCACACCTACTAGTCCTTGTGTCTGTTAAACTGCTATTGGGTCCACTCGTTACAGGTATAATTCAATAAACTAATTTACAAAAAACATAACTTAAGCCCTTGGTTATTTTGGAATTTTGATCTCACCGTCTGTCTCCATGGATGAAGTCTTCAATGGCGTCCATTACAGACTTCAACAATAAACGCTAGATTTTACTGGATTACAGGCGTAAACCAGCCTCACTGTAGCTGATAAATACAGATAACTTCTCGCTCTCTCCCCTTTTGTTAGGCAGTGTAATATTTCTTTTATTGCACGTTTGTACTGGTTATGAATCAAGCTCAGTGAGGTGATATGAAATACAAGACAGGGCAAAGAGGAGGATATTGCTCTCTTATACATTCTCATTTCAAAGAGCATGCACATGTTAAAAAGCCACATCACCTGTGTGTGTGTGTGTGTGTGTGTGTGATATGACTGCTTTCAGCAAAGAAAGCCTGCAGAGAAACACAAAGACTGTGTGTGTGTGTGTGTGTGTGTGTGTGTGTGTGTGTGTGTGTGTGTGTGTGTGTGTGTGTGTGTGTGTGTGTGTGTGTGTGTGTGTGACCCTCACTCTCTCTAATCTTTCATTTCCTTCATACTTTGTGATTTCTTTTTTGTTCCCCTCACTATTTCTGTTAATTTCCGTTTAACTCAAAACCAAACATGAACTTAATAGCCTACCAAAAAAAAAAGAAGAAATAGAATGCAATCTTCTCAGACTCTTTTTGGAATTTGGAATTATAACTGCTAAACTATTAATATAAACAACAAACTGAAGCACTTTTCTGAGTACTGTCTCCGTCCCAAAACTCAACTCTACTCAAAGAGAGAATCTAGATAAACCCCTCACTATACCCACTGCAAGTCATGCCCAACAACATGTCCGCAGTACATACATATACCCAGGAGAATTTAAGAAACATTTCTGGTCCCTACTTTCCCCTTTAAAAAAATAATAATAACCAAAACCACAATAGCTTTTAAATTACCTAACATATGAATACTGCATTGACAACCTTAAACCAAACAAAGACCCTATAAGCTGTTCCAACTACCACCAGCTATCATGAAGGTTCATTGATCTAAAAGTTATGAACAAAGCAAAGACATTAAGACCAGATTCTGTTATTTTATTACTTTAGCACCAAGATATGACTGCTTTCAGCAAAGGAAGGGAGCCTGCAGAGAAACACAAAGACTATTAAACACAATTTATTCATGTAAAACCAAAACTGGATACAAAAAAATCACAATATATATCATGCTTTTATTATTCTAACACCTGGTATGGAAAATGTGTTTTGACAGGGATGGGTGGCATTTTTTCTTCAACTGCTATTTCACCTCCTTAACGAGCGTGTTGAACAAAATGTTTTATTTATCGAACCTCGGTATAAAAAAACATACGTTTGTTAACATGTCAAGTCACTACGCTAAGAAAAGTGCTGGCTTACACGTGGCTGACACGTTTTAAGTTTAGCTGATCATTTCAACAACCAAATAGGGTAAAACAGTTGTGTATTAATTGTTAAATATGTCATGCAAATGAAATGAATTACTCATTTAACAGGGACAGACGACGACATGCGTCAATTAATAAAAAAACGACTGGAGAATGACAACCTGTTTACAGGAAAGCGGCATACAGCCAAGAAGGCCTGGGGGTAAGTTAACAATTCTACATCTGTTTTGACAACGCTGTGTCTAAATTGTATGAAACAATACAATGTTGCGCTTTCCCCATTGTCCACGTACCTACTAAGTGTGCGCTGTAATTATTATGTAGAGCTTATGTAAGTCCACTCACTTTGCATGTGAGGCTGGCATGAATGAAATGTTATATGTGAGAATAAACATTGCTCATAACATGTAGACTTGGAATAACAGATCCTCAGGTGAATAACATCTCGTATCTGTTTTAGCAACAGATGCCCTTTTATGAAACATAACTTTAATTTTGTTTGGGATCGTACTAGGAATACCATAAGTTTACATGTTCTGTTGTACTCTACAGATAAATGATGAAGATGATGGGCCTGGAGGGAAGCGTCACCTCCACACAGGTCTCCAAGAAATGGGACAACCTCAAAAGAAAATGCAAGTTGAGATATTGTATTTATTTATAAGTTCAGTTCACTTCCATGTAAATAATTAGTGACTGTGACATAACGCAACCATTTCCTGTGTTTTCAGCGTGTGAACATCACATTGATAAATCCCCTTTTGATATTTTACAGGAGCTCAAATGTCCACCGACAGGGACGGGGACAGATGGAGGGGAGGCCTCGGCAGCTACCTGGCCGTGGTTTCCCCTGATGCATGAGGCCATCGGGTAGCGGCCCTCCATTGAGCCCCCAGTCCTGATGGACTCATGTGTTGGGGGAAACCATGAGCCTGTGGCTGACGTGGCCCCCAGTGGTGGCTCATCATCATCATCATCATCTGGAGCTGGGGCAGCTACTTGTGGCCCGGCATGTGAAGAGGATTCTGCACAGCCTGGCACAAGTAGCTGCCGCACCACAGAGCAGGATGATGATGATGATGATGATGATGAGCCATCCACCTCTGCCTGTTCCCCTCCAAGGAAACAGCGGGCCACTAGGGGGGCCCTGATGGACTTTTTAAAAGAGGAGGTGAAGAAAGAGGAGGAGCCCTTCCAGGCTGCACAGGCCAATAGTACTCGTTTTTTAGATTTATTTGAGGAATTAGTAAGAAAACAGTAATGTCAAGTTATCTAATCTTACTTTTGTAATATGTTGTGTTGATGTGTATTTTGTTTTTTAACTAAATGGAGTCAGACTATTTTCTAAATAAATTTATGTTGTGGAAAAACGTCTTGCTTCAGTGTCCAATCCTGGGTCTATGATGGTAGTTGCATAAGTCAAAGGTCTCTTTGAACATTCCTATTCCAGAGTTATGCTACAAGGACAGAAGTGTGGCAGAACACTTTGTCCAAATTTTTATTCATAGCATTTCGATATTTATACACCGTATAATAAGTACATTTATAAGCACAAACTGTTAAAGATGAGCTGATCTAAAGCGTTGAATTAAAGAGGACTTTCAAAAACGAGGTAAGGAGAATAATGACAACACAAATTACTTTAATTTATATACTTTAATAGTATTTCACAACACAAACTTAAAGGCAAGTTAGAAATGTATACATAACAATAAATTAAAAAAGGTGCTTCAGAGACACACGGCTTATCATAATGTGTGGTGTCCCAGGCCGTCATGTCTACACATAGTCATGCTCCTGCAGCTCCACAGGGAGCACAAGTGGAGCGGAGAGCAGCCCTGCCAGTCGGTCCCGCTGGCCATGTCCGCCTTGTTCCCCCCCTCACTGGACGTGGTGGAACCACACCAACGTCCCGACATCCTCATGAGGCTCCAGGATGTCCCCCGCTGTGAGGCAGACGTTATGGAGCGCTGCACAGGCGGTGATGACAGAGGGGACAAAGGTGTGGTCGACCTCCAGAGCCCTGAAGAACAGCCATCTCCACCGAGTCTTCAACGTTCCAAAGGCCCTGTTACGGCTCCAGGATGTTAGCTTGCTACGTCTAGGGGGGAGTAGGGGAGCCATAACACATGTTACTGTTAGACTGGCTGGGAGAACAACAAAAACAGGGCACAACAGCAAACTTGGTACATAAGTGTGTTTATTTGGCGGGCGTTCCGCCAAGGGGAATAGGGAACTATAAGCGGAGCCAAATCAAAGAAAACAAGATAAAGTGACAACTAACTAGTGCACACATACAACCTAGCTAATACATACAGAGGGTGGCCCCGCTTCTAACCTGATGTGATAACAGAGTAAATCTACGTGATGGTAGTGTAAACCCAAGGGTATCTTACCTATTCACCTAAACCCCTATGGCATCTCACAAACAAAAGGCAACAGCATGACACAGCCAAACACACAGGCAGACAATGGCTTCCCTCAATGGAGACAAACAGGTGCAAGTTATCAAGGCCTGATGACACTGATTGGCCAACAGACAGCTCCCAGATTGGACAGGGGGTTGGACAATGGTGGAGGAACAGCCAATGGTGTGAGACCTGCAGAGAATGAGAGGGGAGACACAGGAAAACAACCACACACGTAACACCCCCACCCATAAGAACAAACATCACACACGAGAAAGGGCATCCGCACACATATTCTCGGAGCCCTTCTTGTGACGAATCACCAGGTTGTACCCCTGTACAATCAGCGCCCACCGCATGAGGCGCTGGTTCTGATTATACATCCGGTGGAGAAATACCAGTGGATTGTGATCCGTGTAGACCACAATTGGCCTAGAACTCGATCCCAAATAAACTTCAAAAAACTGGAGTGCAAACAGCAAAGCCAGAGCTTCCTGCTCGATAGTAGAGTACCGTGTCTGGCACTCCTTGAACTTCCGTGAGAAGTAGCAGACCGGATGGTCCAGCCCGTTGGAATCCTCCTGGATAAGAACGGCACCGGCACCTACGTTACATGCGTCTACCTCCATCTTGAATGGCTTCTCAAAGTCAGGAGCCACCAGAACAGGGGTACTACATAGCAGAGCCTTAACAGAAACAAAAGCGTGTTGGCAATCTGGAGACCACGCAAACGGGACCAAGGGGCTCAACAGACTAGTCAGCGGCGCGACAACAGAGGAAAAGTTCCTACAGAAACCACGATAATACCCAGCCATACCCAAGAAGCGGCGCAGCTCACGCCGGGTGGTGGGCACTGGGAAGGCAGTGATAGCAGTCACCTTAGCCTCCACGGGGCGCACTTCACCACCCCCAACCTGTTTACCAAGGTAAGTAACGGTAGCCCTACCAAACTCACATTTTGCCAAATTCAGCGTCAAGGAAGCCCTCGCCAAACGCTGGAACACTGTTGTCAAGGTATCCACATGAGCAGCCCAATCAGACGAATACACAACCACATCATCGAGGTATGCAGCACAGTGTGGGACGTCAGCTAAAACAATATTCACCAAGCGCTGGAAAGTGGCAGGTGCATTCCGCATCCCAAACGCCATCACTGAGTACTGCTGAAACTTGTCTGGAGTGACAAATGCGGAGATCTCCGAAGCACGAGCAGTAAGTGGGACTTGCCAATATCCCTTTAACAGATCCAGCTTTGTCACATACCGGGCAGACCCAATGGTGTCCACACAATCATCAATACGCGGCAACGGGTACGAGTCAGGAACCGTGACTGCGTTCACCTTCCTATAATCCGTACAGAAACGGAACGTGCCATCCGGCTTGGGTACCAAGAGGCATGGTGAACTCCAAGGGCTAGAGCTCGAAGACGCCAGATTATTCTCTACTAAATAAGACACCTCCTGCGACATAACACATGTTACTGTTAGACTGGCTGGGAGAACAACAAAAACAGGGCACAACAGCAAACTTGGTACATAAGTGTGTTTATTTGGCGGGCGTTCCGCCAAGGGGAATAGGGAACTATAAGCGGAGCCAAATCAAAGAAAACAAGATAAAGTGACAACTAACTAGTGCACACATACAACCTAGCTAATACATACAGAGGGTGGCCCCGCTTCTAACCTGATGTGATAACAGAGTAAATCTACGTGATGGTAGTGTAAACCCAAGGGTATCTTACCTATTCACCTAAACCCCTATGGCATCTCACAAACAAAAGGCAACAGCATGACACAGCCAAACACACAGGCAGACAATGGCTTCCCTCAATGGAGACAAACAGGTGCAAGTTATCAAGGCCTGATGACACTGATTGGCCAACAGACAGCTCCCAGATCGGACAGGGGGTTGGACGATGGTGGAGGAACAGCCAATGGTGTGAGACCTGCAGAGAATGAGAGGGGAGACACAGGAAAACAACCACACACGTAACAGGCCCGCTCTATGATGGAACGGGCCTTTGCATGATGATGGTTGAAGCGGCTCTGCACCCTCCCTTGCAGTGGTTCTCTAAACGGGGTGATGATGGCCACAGGTCTTGCCATGCAGGGGTAGCCACCATCACCCAAAATAAAGAATCCTGTAGAGAGTGTGAAAGTAATTATTATTTATTTGAGTAACTGATGGTAATTAATGTAATAACAACTTAGTTTAGACTTACCTGAGGGAGGGTACAGAGCCTCTTTGTAGATCCTGCTGTTCTTCAGGACTCTGGGCACATGGACGGAGCCAGGATACCCCACAAAGGTGTTAATGAAGAGGCCCTTCACATCACATACTGCCTGCAATTGTATGGATCGGAAGAGCTTTCTGTTGAGGTAATCCTGGCTACCCGTTCCTGGGGGGGGTCTTTATGTGGACATGGCAGCCATCAATGGCACCCACACATCTGGAGAACCCTGGGCTGTTGGCCAGCTGAGCGAATGAGTGGCCAACCTCATCCAGTGCTCCAGCGGTGGGCAGTTTGATGACCTCCTGGCGAAGGGCCGCTATTTTCTCCACTCCACTGTGCACCGGTCTGCAGACTGTAGACTTGGGAACATTGAAGGCCCGGGACACCACACTGTATGATAAGCCGTGTGCCAACCAGTAAATAGCAATTAATATATGCACCTCATGTGAGCAGCCTTGTGTGTTCTTTGATGGCAGAATCCTCAAAAGGGCCTCCATGGACTGGCGCCCCAGCCTGTAGTCAGCCATGAGGTCTGTCTGGCCATCAAAGAACACAGCAAGGACTGGACCATGGGGATTGAGCTGTGCATGAACCGGCTCTGTGTCCAACTCCATCTACAAAATAAAGGTTACTTACCACACCTAACTTTTATAAACTGTGATTCCAAAATATTTAACATTTAATTCTTCTAATTTGTGAAACCACTCATACAGCATTAAACTTCTATTAAACACACTATTGCACGCTTTGAATTCGCTGTTCTGCGCCTTGAACGCTCCTGCTCTTGCTGCAGCATGTCATATATTCCCTTAGCGCACAGCAAAGTGTTTATGGACATCTTCTTCTTGTATAGTGAAAATCTTTTGTCTGACACTTAAATAGGCCTGGTACCTTCTTTTTTAATTAACTTCATGAGTTACAGCTGGTAGTTTATCAACACAGCTAATGATGTCCTATATTCAGCTGCTGAATGGCAGTGAGTGAACTGTATTGCATTTGAAGGGTTAATTAGCATTAACACATATCTCCGTTAGTTTTGCTTTTCCTAAAGAGTTTATCATCTGCAATCCAGGACATATTAATAAATGTGGTCTTGGGTGGTTGATATAATGTGTCTTTTGTGTTTGGAGTCATATTTTTTTATTTGCCCACTACAGCAATATGAATCAAACTGTTGTTGGTTTGTTCATTTAATGGATGGCTTTTCTCTGTTTATGCTAAGGAGCTCTTCATCAATAGATTTTATTTCCCTCTGCAATAAATTATGGAAATGTTAATAAAAGTTACTGTGTTGGCAGGTGGAGGGGGGTATTGTTTGTGTGTGAATGCAGTGGTTAAGGCTAAAATACCTACTTGGGCAGGTTTAGAACAATATCATGCTTTGAATTGAAATAGAAAGCCCTTAAAGGATACTTCTCCAGCGAGCGCTGACAGCAGCTCCAGCTGTGCCGCCGTCATCAGAAACGGACGTCGGTTCAAGTGACTCTTTGGAGGAAAGGACGTCTCATGTCTCTCAAAACGCATTTCCTCGTTTCCTCTCTCCTTGATCTCAAAGGTGAGGGAATCGAGGAGGCAATTTAAGAGACTTGGGATGTACCCTCTGTCACTGGCAAAACAACTCCAAATCACCCTGGCTTGACATTGAAAACACCATTTGGAAGGATCGCTCCCTTTAGAACAATGCACTCATAGTCAAATCAGTTAAACAGGCCCTATTATGCTATTTTCCAGGTGCATATTTTTATCTCAAGTTACAGTTACAACATGTTTACATGCGTTAATGCTCATAATCCTCCTTGTTTTTCTCATCCTCTCTCTGAAACGCTCCGTTGTAGTGCTTGCTCCTCCCTCCAGAAAGCAAAGTCTGCTCTGATTGGTCAGCTAGCCCGCTCTGTTGTCAACGTTTCACATTTCAAAAACTCTACCCCTGGAGCATGACTAATAAACTACAGGTCACAGTGAGGTTCAAACCCAGGGCTCCTGGGTGGGAGACTGCTTTCATAACCACTACACCATGGTAGATGTGAGCTTCTACTCTGTCCCTCTGATATCTTGTTTGAGTGCAGGCCGAACTAGCTGGAGAGTTTTATGTGACTTCAACGTTTCAAAAAAACTCTTCCTCCGGAGCTCCAGCTCTCTTTTGTTGTTTGAGGGCGGCCCAAAATAGCCGGAAGGTTTTACGTCACTTCAGTAACATTGTGACCTCATAAAGTTACGGAAGTGAAGGAGAGAATTAAATGGAGCCGTTTCAGGCAGCTCAGGAGCAGTGTGTCTGAGGGGGAGGGTAACTCCTTTTAGGCGTGGACTTCAGGTTTTACACTCTACGGACCTTTTACATGTACAAAAATGTATATAACACACCAAAGAAGAGGGAAAAAGTGGAAAAGCATAATAGGGCCACTTTAAGACCCAAAGCTGTTTCCAATTCAACACCATGAATACCATTCTTACTGCTTGATGGAAAGCAAATTACTTATTCAACCTTAAACCATCCCCTTCAACGCTCACTCCATTTTGGCATAACTCTATGTTCACAATCAACAAGAAATCCATTAATCTGCATGGATCGAAGAGGCCAAAACACAAATGGATTTTAGATCTGAATATATATAAACTAGACATCAATTGGCAAACAATTAGCAAAGAACACATTCTCCATGTCATACAACTTTAAAAATCTATGAATTCAATACAAGGTCCTACAGATGAAAAACGTATCAGAACTCACAAAATGCACCATATGGGCTTAACGGACACTAATACCCGCAATAGACATCCACGTCATCGTATTCTGGTTCTTCTCACCAGATAGCTGGTTCTGGTTAGAGGTTCTGAGCCGCAGCACCCCCCCTCCCCCTCAAAATACCACTGGCTCAATCTTCTAGAAACGCTCACACCAACCCTACATCATTAAATAAAACCCGGTCCCACTTTCTGCCGTGGATCCAGAGCTACACCATCTCAACCAGATCTTCCAAACCCCAATACAACAACTCAAAATTTCAAAATAATATACAAACATTTTTCTTTGTTCTTCCCCCCCCCCCCCACCCCCTTATTTGCTATTTGTTTTGTTTTTGTTGTTGTACTTTTTCTGTACTGTACTTTCTCTTCTAAATATTTATGTTTTAAATGCTTCTTGTATCCAACTGTGGTAAATAAAAAAAGTAACGACAGTCTAGTTTAGGAAATTACTGAGTCTTTTAAAAGACATATAAGTATATATTTGTGACACATTTTTTAAAGATTTATGACAAGTGGGTGTGAGGCTAGGCACCCATACAGGCTGGTGGAGGCGAAAAAATCTGAGACAGGCGTGCGTAGAGTTGTTTTTGCTCTTTTCACTTAGTTATTTTTGACAATGTTTGACAAAGTCCAAAAAAATTAAAAAAATCTGTTCAACTGTCAAGTGAACTACAAACATATTTAATGTCATAAAAACAAATCTGCAAATTTCCATCTGTTGGTTGGAAGCAAATAAACAGCTCTAATGAACTTCTAACAGAATCAAATCAGCCATGAATGATAAATTAAGTTTTGCAGAAAATGATTTCAGTACTGTCGATGTGGAAATAAGTCTTTAAAGTCCAACATTTTGCAGATTCAACAATTTTTACCCTACTTTTATGATGAGGAGGATTAAAAGCATTTCAACATAACAAATGTCTCTCTAAATGAATATTTAGGTACTCAATATCCCACTGATATGTCCTTTAAGCACAGGCGTACACATTACATTCTATTTGAAAATGGATATTCAGTGGTGACAATGAGCTTATTAAAAGATTAAGTTATTTGTGCAATGCCGCAAGAGACATAATGCTCCCTGCAAAAACCCAGGTCCTTGCAGACGTGTGCTTATGCTAAAGCATTGATCAAACTTGTATAGCTCTTACAGTGCACACAATAACATTCCCTTGCCTCACTTTAAACAAAGAATGCCTTCAATAACACCAGAAGAAGTTATTACATAATTAATAATTATATTAGTCCTCTTAAGCTTCAGGTGGGCGGTTGCGCTACATGACACAGCAAAAAACATGTTTTTAATTAGTCTAGCCACTAAACTGTCATCTTGTAACACTAATTGAGATGCATAAGAGCCGGTCTGATTCAGCTCAGCAAATGATAGATGCCCTTTTATATTTTTGTTCCCAATAATGACACTGACCAGCATATCACAATGTCACTGTGATGACTTTTGCTTTGTTGAGGTTTGCACATGGTTAAAGTAGTGACCGAGGTTAGACGTAACATTTGGTTAATTCTGTGAAACACTCGTAATAAAATTAGGTACGCGTGTAATGCAATGTAAGCCACGGATGTAACGTCTAATAATGATGTGGATGGAGTTACATTGGAGGTGGTTGAAAAGCATACAGACGCTAAAGGTGCCTTGCGCGCCGATATCAAGCCACTTCACAAGAGGTATTCGATGTCTTGGGAGTGGGAGAAAATAGCTCGCGAAGTTTCCTAAACCACAGTTTTCAGATGTTCAACGCTGTCTAAAAACTTGTCACTGTATTGGCAGCTTTTCAAACTCACAATTAACCTTTTTTCACAGCAGTCATTTTTTTTAAAGCAAGAGAAGCAAGGTGAAACTTAAATTGGGTCAGTTCCATCAACGGCTTGCCACGCCAGTGTCCCAGACAAAGGCAAGTAACGAAAGCAATAGTAGCTAATGCTATAGCCCCATATTCTCCTGGTAACTGATGCCATGTACTGTTGAATTTTAGAAGGACAAAGGAAAGGTTGCACTTACAGGTGCCCATATGCTTTTCAACATACCAAATTACATTAACAGGAGGTTTACTTGGGAAGTGAAATCATCCCTGCCTGTGCAGTATTGCACAATACATTGCAGGTTTGACAAAGCAATGTAAACCAATGTGACTGGAAAGGGCTGAACAGAATATGTCACACTATGGAGACGAGATACAATTTAGGTATTTGCCAATTCTTTACAGCTTAATGCGTAATGGTAAATATTATTATGAGGTATGTTACGTGCCGTGTAATGTTTTCTCTCTGCTTTCTCTCCCCAGTGTACATTCAGGTGCCACCTTTCTCCTTGCCTTGCAACTGCAGAGTGTGAGCCTACTCGGCTGGGCTCAGTTAGTGATTCAGCTAGTTGATGTTCTAAATTTGAAAATGGTTCAGCAGAGCCGAGTCGTAGCCCATGGAGCTCTCTCTGTTTACTGGCTCCTAAATCTGACGGTACCACACCTTTCTGCACAGTTTTCTGAAAGGTTAACGCAGTAACTGTGCTGGACTCGTTCCCTCTGCCTCGCATGGATGATTGTGATGACAGCATTGGTCCTTGTTTGTCACCAAGCAAGATCTGCCTAAAGGATACTGAGAGGTTCCTTTTTAACCTCTAGCGCATCTGACATCTCCGCATTTGTAACACCAGACCATTTTCTGCAGTATACTTGTATCGCATTTGGCATGACAAAACACGCCGGCCACTTTCAAGCGTCTGATGCAACATGTGCTAGGGGATTTGCCCCACTGTAATGTGTACTTCATCATGTTGTGGTGTATTCTAATGACTGGGCAGACCACATTGCAAGTCTGAGAGTGGTGTTCAAGCGCCTTGCTGTGGCGTCGTTGACATTGAACCTGGCTTAATGTGAGTTGTTTTAAGCCACGGTTACCTACCTAGGGAAACAGGTTGGCCATGGGCAGGCCACCCAATGGAGGCAAAGGTTGAGGCTGTGTTGACATATCCAGTCCTCACCACCAGGCGTAAACTTCAGTTTTAAGGCATGGTTGGGTACCATCTGTGTTTTTGCAAGAAATTCTCCATAGTGGTTACTCCCCTTACCAACCTGTGTCTTACAGCTGTTCCATTAGTGTGGAGTAATGAGTGGTGTCATGCATTTAATGCTGCTTAATCTCTCCTCTCCTCACCTCCCTTCAAGCTTGAGGTTGATGCTAGTGCTTCAGGAGCCGGTGCGGTGGCTGTTGCAAGAGGGCAAGGGAGATGTGTGCCATCCTGTGTGTTACTTCTCTGTGAAATTCAAGCGCCACCAGCATTTTGACTTGTATGTGGGCTCCATGTCATTGCCTCTTGTCTTCCTGGCCCAGATGTACAACCATAAACAGTGTTTTTTGCGTTGGGCTCCTGCAAGGTTCATTTATCAAAATAAAGCACAAGGAGGGAGCAGACAAGATGGTGGCTGATGCGCTGTCCCGTGGGTGAGATTATTTCATGTTAAAATCATGTATGTTGTAAAGACATGGGTGTTTTGGCCAAACTGTGGTTTTGTCTTACGGGAGGGGTTGTTACAAGCCGTGTTATGTTTCTCTCTGCGCTCTCTCTGCCTTCTCTTCCCGGTGTCCACTCAGGTGCCACCCTTTTTCCTGCCTGCAGAGTGAGCCTACTCAGCTGGGCTCCATCAGTGATTAAGGCCATGGTGGTTCAGAGTCCAGGAGGAGCAGAGAGACCCCAGTCGACTAAGTGTCTATTGTGATTCAGTGATCTTCTTTACCCTTTATGTGTAGGCTGTTGTTGGTTGTGTGAATTGTTAGTTTGTTTGATTCTGTGGTGTCTTTTGAGTTAAATTGTTACTTCTGTTCATTTGTTTCGCTTTCCTTCTTAAGAAAGTAGTTTTCAGTTGTTGTATTTTGGGCATTTAGGTTTATTGTATTCATCCGTTGCCAAAGACTCTTTTTTTATTTATTTTTTTACTGGATAATTTACATTGTTACTCCCATCATCCCCTGGACCTTAAACGGAAAACGTAACAAAGTATAAGCCATGTACTGAACTATTTTGCAATGAATTGAAGCAGAGATCAGACCTTTCTCTTCCCTTGTATTCCCTTTTTCTTTCCTTCATCCCTCTTCCTTCCTCCTGTACTTCCCCCAAAGCTCAGAGGTACGTTTTGGAAAACAAATATCTCAGAGGCCTGCTCGCTTCTTTCCAAAGAGAAACTCCAACGCATGCTTAGTTCAGCCTCATTTCTTTTTCCTCCTCTTCTTTTTTCTTTCTCATCTGTTTGGATCTATGTCATTTCCCACCATACCTCACTCTCTACCTCCATCTTTCCATTCTTTCTTTTTATTTCTCCCTGAAGTGTGGAAGTGATGCCTCTGAAAACAAATATCCCAGAGCTCCACTTACTTTTCCTCTCTCAAAAAGAAACAAAAAAGAAAGCCGTCAATAACGATGTCAGATCGTCTGCTGTTTGGGGAATGAGGAGACCTAACGGTGTACGAAGAGAAAAGTGATGAAAGGATGGAATTGATTGAGAGAGTAAGTAAGAAAGAGAGAGATAGGCAGATACAAAAAGATATGTAGAATAAGAGAAGAACTCTCTCAGGCTTCTAAACCATCTGTTTTATGAAGCAAATTTACTTACGTACTTCCCTCGAGGACTGGTTTTATGTGCGAACACTAGCAAAAAGGCCCCCAGCTGTGTGTGGGTGAGTGTGTGGCTGCCAGGGATATTCTTTGTTTTGTGTCACACCATTGGGTTCATCCATTGCTGTTTCCAGCTTACATCAACCTGATCTTTCTTTAAGGACTGAAGCAACGGAATACATCCTCAAATTGAAGCTCACCGGGCGTGACTTTTATGCAAAACACATCCGTTTCTTCAACCTAAATCACAAACGGTGAAGAAGCTCACAGCTCATTATACCAGCATGAAAGTAGGTTGATATAATAGCGAGTATAACAAGTGAGAAAGTCCAGGTAGGGAAGGTAGAAGGCATGAATCAAACCCAGGGGTTTTAAAGAAGAGACAGCTGTTCGTGTCCCGTGTAAAGCAAACGTAGAGTTTACGCCTGTTGTGAAACTTCTTTATGCGGCATACGTTATGTTACACAAAAAAGACTGCGAAGGGTTTCTTTGTCTTTTTTCTCACCTTAATACTTTAATAAGTCATATAGAGTCATACCTGTAACCACAAAACATCCATATTTGTGCAAATTTTAAATTATACATGTTTTCGCAAAAAACCCTCTTAACATGTTATCCATCATTGTTAAACATAAATCATAAATTCTGTATAGTATACAAATCTATTATTCTAATTCTATTAATTTTACATTCAAATCCAAGTCCCCTTTGAGTCACTTTGCAACTTGAAACCATTACATACCAGATGCACAGTATTGAAGGGTTACTTTTGTGATTTTATGTAGCATTTTATCTATATAATATCTCCAGGTGATGAGCTATTTCTATTAGCACTGTCAAAGCATGACGCATCACCAATCAGCATGCTGCTGTCTGAGGTGCAAGGAGTCAAAGCATGCCTCCCCTAGAATTGTTTCAACCAATGATGAAGTTAATTTCCCCTCAAATAGCTTCAAAGTTAGGTAAACAACCTAATCTGCGTACTGTCATGCTCATATTTTTAGACCTGGTGATTATAATGCTTAATTTGCGTCAAGATGCATTCAAACCTGAGGCACTGTGTTGCGGCGTAAGAGCCAGATTGAGATGCCGTCACTCTCTTTTTTTTATCTACATATTGTCTTGGCTGCCATAACATGTTTGGTTTTATTGAAATCAGTGCAATCTGTCAAAGGTATGGGGGTGACTCTTAAAGTGGCCCTATTATGCTTTTCCACTTTTTCCCTCTTCTTTAGTGTGTTATATATATTTGTGTACATGTAAAAGGTCGGTAGAGTGTAAAACCTGAAGTCCACGCCTAAAAGGAGTTACCCTCCCCCTCAGAATCACTGCTCCAGAGCTGCCTGAAACGCCTCCATTGAATTCTCTCCTTCACTTCCGTAACTTTATGAGGTCACAATGTTACTGAAGTGATGTAAAACTTTCCGGCTATTTTGGGCCGCCCTCAAACAACAAAAGAGAGCTGGAGCTCCGGAGGAAGAGTTTTTTTGAAACGTTGACCAATCAGAGCAGACTTTGCTTTCTGGAGGGAGGAGCAATCGCTACAATGGAGCATTTCAGAGAGAGGGTGAGAAGAGGTTCTGCAGGACAGCCAGGATGAGAAAAACAAGGAGGATTATGAGCATTACGCATGTAAACATGTTGTAACTGTAACTTGAGATAAAGATATGCACCCAGAAAATAGCATAATAGGGCCTGTTTAAGACTAGTAAACACTGCATAGATTAAAATGTAAAGGAAACTCTTATGACAATGAAACTTGATTTTAATTGTCTTAACTATTTCTGGAAGAGCCTGATATTAAACTAGTCTGGTAGTCACATTGTACACACCCATGTTACAAAAGTAACTACTATCAAGTGTAGGAATACAGTTTGATAAATACACATGTAAATGTTTTTTCTGTTCAGTTTTAGAGAAGGGGATTCCTTGTGCTGATTTTGTAAAGTAACACTGTTGTCTACTGCGGAATAACGGTGGTTGAGAAGGGTCAAACAAACACAAAAGCCACAACGCAAATGCGAAAAACCCCGGCTGTCATGCCTCTTCATGGAGCTTCTCAACGCAAATTTTAAATTTGCCATCAATTTTCATGTTTGATGTTTTTCGAAGCATAAGAAAATGTATCATCGAGTTATCATCAACGTCCGTAAATAACTAAAATGGCCACCGATCAATGCTGTATTTACCAATACCAAGTTTGTAACCTTGAAATGAAATCTGTGCGAGGGAAAATAAATCTCTATCTCAACATTTGATACAATAATAGGGGATCTTGTCTACGCAAGATAGGGTGGCCGTCGATGAATGTTTTTTTTGTTTATTCCTATGCTTCCAACAATGATTTGTTGTTCACAATGTGGCATTATCAGTGAAAAAATAGGATTTAAAAAGGGAAAAATGGTCACCTGTTTATGTCGTTAGTGAGTTTACTTCCTTTTAGTCAGTGCTTTGAATGCACGTCACTTTGGCAATGTATCTTGTATAGTAGACCCATAATAATCCAATAATATTCCAGTTTAAACATTACAGGATTAAGGTGTTGCGTTTTTACTTCTACCCATAGTGTTAATACTAAACGGGCTTTCCTGTGTTAATGTAGCCTATAGTATTGCTCTATTAAATATTTTAGGATACCTGCAGCCAGAAATGACCAGCAGCCAGTCAGACAGGCAGGTATGCATGCAGAGCTGATGCATGTGAGCAATTCATTCAGGTTTTAGAAGCAGTGTCCCAGTCAGTATGCTTAATTATGCAGCAAGATCGAGAGACACATTCTGAATTGCAACAGTGACTGAAAGATGGCAAAATATATTATATATTAAAACAATGCAGTCGTACATCATTTTGGACCATTATACTTTAATACAATAGATAATGCCAAAAAACTTAAAAGACAAAACTTGCTATAGTAAAACAATTATTGTATTATATACACATGTCACAGCCTTTGTCTGATCATTTAATTAATCTCAAACTATTCGCCCCATTAAATCATAATATCAAAATCAAAAGAGCAAATTCAGAAAACTTAAATAATTTTTCATTTCTTATATTCTTTTACAAATAAACAAAAGTTACAATGAATAGCACTAATAATTTTACAGAAATGACATGAACATTGTATCAATAAATTGGGACTACAGCACCCTCGTTCTAACGCCCCCACATGCTGTCTTTTGCGTCGGCTCATCCAGATACTCTCCACATTGGAGTGGTCCTAAAAACGGTGGCGCTGTGCCGTTATTTGTCGCTCAGAGAACCTGATTTGGGGAGGGCAGAAAAGAGTACCGGCAGCTTGTGAGAAGTGAAACAAGAAACAAGAAAAAGTCAGGATACGCCTAAGTGTAAAAGGTAAAAGTGCAGGTAATGGACTACAGTTCTTAAGCCTTGACTTTGGCATTTTGGCCGTCGCCATCTTTGCACCAAAGAGACATATGGCAAAAACTATATTTGATCAAATGTGAGTTCCCATCCATCCATCCATCCATCCATCCATTTCCTTCCGCTTCTCCGGGGCCGGGTCGCGGGGGCAGCAAGCTAAGGAGGGTCCTCCAGACGTCCTTCTCCCCAGCAACACTTTCCAGCTCCTCCTGGGGAACCCCGAGGCGTTCCCAGGTCAGACGAGATATATAATCTCTCCAGCGTGTTCTGGGTCTACCCCGGGGCCTCTTACCAGTTGGACGTGCCTGGAAAACCTCTAAAGGGAGGCGTCCAGGAGGCATCCTGATCAGATGCCCGAGCCACCTCAGCTGGCCCCTTTCCACGCGAAGGAGCAGCGGCTCTACTGAGCTCCCTCCGAGCTCCCTCCGGATGTCTGAGCTCCTCACCCTATCTCTAAGGCTGAGCTCCTCACCCTCTCTCTAAGGCTGAGCTCCTCACCCTATCTCTAAGGCTGAGCCCAGCCACCCTACGAAGGAAGCTCATTTCGGCCACTTGTATTCGCGATCTCATTCTTTCGGTCACTACCCAAAGCTCATGACCATAGGTGAGGGTTGGAACGTAGATGGACTGGTGAATCGAGAGCTTTGCCTTACGGCTCAGCTCCTTCTTCACCAAAACGGTCCGGTACAACGCCCGCATCACTGCTGACGCTGCACCGAACCGCCTGTCCATCTCCCGCTCCATTTTACCCTCACTCGTGAATAAGATCCCGAGATACTTGAACTCCCTCACTGTACCTGGTTCGTTACTACGAGCCATTCGGTCCTTGTATGACCAAAGTGAGAGCTGTGTCCGGATACTCGGCACAAAGTCCAGCTTGTTCCCAGTGCGTGTTGGCCTCCACCGGGGCTGCCCATTGTCACCAATCCTGTTTGTGATTTTCATGGACAGGATTTCAAGGCGCAGCCGGGGGAGGAGAGTTTCCGGTTTGGGGACCTCAGAATCGCATCCCTGCTTTTTGCAGATGATGTGGTTCTGTTGGCTTCTTCAGAACGTGACCTTCAGCACGCACTGGGGCGGTTCACAGCCGAGTGTGAAGCGGTCGGGATGAGAGTCAGTACCTCCAAGTCTGAGGCCATGGTTCTCTTCTGGAAAACGGTGGATTGCACCCTCTGGGTTGGGAGTGAGTCACTGCCCCAAGCGAGGGAGTTCAAATGTGAGTTCACATGAACTAACTTGAACCTGGAAATCACCAGATTTAATATTGTCATACTACAATTTAAAACCAGTTGAGGACACCATTTCCATTATCCAAACACAAATACATACAAAACTAATATCCCTCTAACGAATATATGTATTAAAGTATATAATTACTGTTGTCTTTTAGAGCTACACAAAGCCATTATACTGACATCCCCTCAGGTTTGCCTTAATTAAAGCTGTACAATATTTTTATTGAAAAAACTAGAGACCATTAATCAGCAGCGTTTTTAATATGCATTTAACACTAAACTCAGAGATGCTAATGCAGCCATTAGTGCTGGAAACTAGTTCTGCCGAAATAATTGGGGAATTCATTTTGGTCTTTGTCGAGCCTCCGTCTGTTTACAGTCCAGCTTCAGTGAAACGAGCCCGGGATCCAAATAAATGATGGACTCCAGGGACAGGCTCATTAAAACACATCGTTTTCATAGAAATGGTTTCAGAACCTGTATGTCCGCAAGCAACCACAAAGAAACAGAAAGGCTTTTGCTGAGCACATCATGAAGTTGTGATTAGAAATCCATATTATGAATCATTCATCTTAAATTAATTAAGACGTTTTAACAGATTCATTTATGTTGTGATGAGAGCAGCATTTTAAATTTCATTGAAGCGATAACTCACATTGAGCTGTTTTTTGTCTAAGGATATGAGCTTTACTTTACAAGGATATTGAAAAAGATCACGACAAAATATCAGGATTTTTTTTCAGATTTCACAGATAATAGTTTAGCAGTGTTTATGTATCCAGCACAAATAAACAGTCTATCAGCAGCACAAGTAGCTCATAGCGAACCAGTTTATGTACATTGCATTTACGTTGTTTACTGTAGTGTGTTAGATGATTTTATTGGAGAAATAAATTACATGTTGGTGTGTTTTATTAGATGATTAGCTTTCTTTTCATACAAGGGTATTAATTCTCTATAGGGCCACAAAACAGTGTGAGTTAGGACACTGGCTGTGGTACTTTTTGGCATTCCTGTTTCTGTGTGTGTGTGTGTTTATCCCCTAAAGCTCTTCCAGTATCTATGATGGACAATACACCAGGCTCAGCAGCAATAAAACAGAGTGGAGGAAGAGAACCTTCTATCAATCAGCACGTTTCCATCTGTATCTCTCTTGGTGTTGTTGCCATATGGTCACTTTAGATTCTGTGTATATATGCATATATATCTATATTTTTAATTCATGGGAGGCAACGTTTTTTTGTATGATGTGTGATGGGTAGGAAAGGGTTACGGACCAGGCTTTCCTCAAACTGATTATGGATGGCAGTTTTGCCAAATGTACATGTATTATCTTATTTGTATTATCATTTTGCACTATGAAGCAACCGATCTCTGTCTGTCTGTGTGTTCAAAATTATCTCTCGAGAACCGTTCATCCAATCTACTTCAGCTTAGTGGTTGTGTTGCTGGAGACCCAAGGACATGCAGCGGTGAAGGTACAAATTTGCACAAGCGCCACACTCAATATTAATGAACTTTGACTAAACAAGCAAACAGGTTTTTATCCAGCAATGGCGGGTGTGGGGCTTCAGGCGCACAATTCCATATGTGTTCCTTCATAGTTTGGATGTCTTCAATATTAATCAAAAATGTAGAAAAAAATGAAAATGAAAATAAAGAAAAACCATTGAATGAGAAGGTGTGTCCAATATATATATATATATATATATATATATATATATATATATATATATATATATATATATATATATATATATATATATATATAAGGATCATATTTCATCACGAGAAAACAATGAGATTCAACCATGTTCAAAGGGGGGCAAAGAGTCCCTGAATTAAGCATCTGTTTTTCTTTTAAAAGAAAGAATACCAGATGATGTCAAACCCAGAAGACAACATGTACTGCTGGTTTGAAGGTATATAAAAAAAAACTGAAAAGGAGATGAATTGGATGACTTGTTGGTCATCAGTGCCTCTAGGAAACACCTGGGCCTGGTGTTACAGTGAATCTGTTTCTCCTTCTCTCTCTTTCCCTTCAGGCAGCCCTCTGGTTATGTGGCAGCATTAGTTCCTTCTCAGTTCCCTTTTCTTTCTTTATTTATTCATTTTACATTCACACAATTGGCTCTCACACCTGGCAGAGCTGACGACAAGAACTCACCAACTGGAGAAAGAAATGGTTCAGAATCCCTGGTCCTTTCAACCATTCACCACACAACATACCAAGATGATGGTAGAAAAAAACAAAAGATTCTTACCCGAACTAACTTTCAAGTAACTCTGAGAAAAACCCTGCTGGGCGCGAAACTATGGACCACATCCATGAACGGTGTCCAAGCCTCCAGCTACGCTGAGGCTTCTGAGCCTCAACAAAACCGTGCATCCATCGATTTGGCTGGAGGACATAGATATATTCAGTTGATAGATTCTCCTGCTGCCAAGCTCCTCTGTTTCTCTTTGTCTAGTCTTAACGATAATAACTTCTGACACAGAAAAGCATATACGACTTGTTTTATACAGTTTAAACAATATGATTCCTTCAACCACACAGACAGTTATAATTAACAGTTATAATTATGCACTAAAGTAGAGGCACTCAATGCGTTCATATGTACATACATAGCTTTAACAGCTTCACCTTCTGTATATACACACATATGTCACTGTGCCGACATTTATTGGTATGCAATTATCGGGCACAGGGAGAAGTGGAAACTTGTCTCACTGTTGAGTCTGTTTGTATGTGTATATGTCCGCGACTTTATTTTTTAGAGAAAGAAAGAAGACAGATAAAAGCCAGTAACCAAGGCAAGACCTAGTGTAAATATATCAAATAGGAGAATGTGTGCCCTTCACTACCCACACAGTAAGTTCCACGGTTGCATTGCTGGAGGGTGTTTAGTAAGTTAACACAGGTTGTGCTCTCTGTTGGCTATTAGATACACAGTAGAAATGACAAAGAGCATAATAGATCATTCCTGACCCGAGGGAAAAATCTCTCACAAACCTGAAGTTATCTGGCCTCAATTCTGCGGCTGTGACGGACTCAGTTTATTGACAAGCTAACCCCTGACCCCCAAGCCGCCATACGTTTTTTGGAGCTACTGGTCAGAACCGGAGGTTGTTGCCTGGGGGGATGTCATTCCCCTTTTTAAGCAAAATTCATGCCACTTGTTTACCTGCCATCCCCCTTCTCCATGCCCTCCTAGCTGATAGAGTGCAGGGCTAGAAGGTGTTGTTTAACTGTGTACGTTCATCTAGTCCTCCTGAGTCATTGATCATTTTTCTGACTGAGGTTTGTGATAGTTAGAATCTGTTGCCCCGAGCATGGCTCTGAAATATCAGCAGCCTAAGCATGTGTATTGATTAATCCAGGTGCCTTCCGTGGTGCTGGAGTTGCAGATTGATTTTCTGCGAGTCATGCCCCCTATGTCAGTCTTTTATTTTGAGGTTTACTTGTCTTGGGTGAACAAAACGAACCTATAAGTCCCCTCCTGTTAACCTATGTTTCCTCCCATAAACATGTGTACCTACGTTACCTATGTGGCTGGAAGGAATCACTGCAAGACATGCATCGCAACCATTCTTCTACTACTCCTACTGTTGCTCCATAATCGCTATCTTCATTGGGTTCTGGTGTATAAATAAGTATTAATCAAACACTGGTCGAAAGCTAATCAGGCACAAACATATGAAAGAGCATTATCAGACTTTTTCAATAAGAAAAAAAGAATGCTCACAGTGATGATGAAATATTAAAGATAACATGCTTCTCTGTGTTTAAACAGATGTTTGAATTTCTAGGGAAAACTGACAGGCCCACTCCAGTGGAGCTGCTCAGACTAGGGTAGGAAGAGAACAGGTGTAAATCATAAAATGAATGATGGCTGGGTTCCATTAAGCTGCTTCAGTGTCAGGTTCCTGCCGTTGTTACGCGCTCGCTCACTGTCATGCTGTCACGGGGTACTGGGACGCTTGAATAGAACAGAGCCATGGTTAACACCATTTGCTTCAACTGTGCTTTTCCCCCCAATGCCAACTCAAAATGGCTGCTGCAGGAAAAAGGCCCATTGGCTTTCAGATGATAAATTAACACTTAGGTAAAGAAAAATAATTAAAGCAATCGAAGCCAAAAGAATAGTGTGAGGTCCAATGGTAGCCAAAAGCACATTAGAACATGAGGAAGAGGCGCGGAATGCTACAACAAGTGAGACGTATGTATATATGAGACAGATGGCACAGTGAAACACCTCATTGCTTTGCTTACATTCTGACCTTGAAGCGTGTTTGTGGGTGAAATATATGTGTGTGTGTGTGTGTGTGTGTGTGTGTGTGTGTGTGTGTGTGTGTGTGTGTGTGTGTGTGTGTGTGTGTGTGTGTGTGTCTGCGTCTGCGAGAGAGGGAGTGAAAGTGAGTGGGTTTGTGATTTCAAGGCGAATTGAGACGAAATGTTCACTCATATATCTCTCTGTTTCCTTATTGGTTGAAATTGGCTTGTATAGTGGAAAATGATGGTTTCTCTTACAATGCACACACACACACACACACACAAGATATGTACAGACAGCACACACACTCACCTGTGTGTAAGTGGTTGATAGAAATGCATGGATATCACACTGGCTGTATAAGCTCACAGACTATAGTTATTAATGCTATTAATTGTATTTTTGCTGCAATGTTATGTCAAAATGCCTCTTGCTGGCACAGTTTAAGGCCTCCACATGGCAATAGACCTTTCTCACAGCAAGAGTGTATTCAATATAAAGGTTTGGCCCCTGTATTGTGCATGCTGGCTCACTGGAACGCCTTTCTGGGGCAGTTAATGGCACTGAGCCACTGTAAATGTTATCAATTCCACCTGTGCTTTTCCTACTACGAGAAGTCTCTGGGACAGCCTGGCATGGTGGTAACAATGCCATAAGATAAACTGGGTTTCTTCTCCCCAAACCTGGAAGTTTTGCTGATGGTTGGAAGGCAATGAGTGTTGCCTTCGTCAAATCAAACCACACTGCATTCCCTGGCCATCTGATTCGTACAAAAGTAAATGGCAATAGTTGTTTGTTGATTTGGTGGGCATTGCTCTGCTGGGTCCATATTTGGTCAGTTCGATCATTGTTTTAAGCAGGCAGGTGGACCCAAATGCGGAGACGGCAACATACAGGACACAGAAACTGAAGAATAATCTTATTTATTTTCCAACTAGCAATACAAAGTTCATAGATTGGAAAACTAAGACAGGCGCTATAAGAACACGAGACAAGGATCAGTTGGAGTGGATAGGGTAGTGGAATAAGGATGGAAACACAACAAGGCAATGTGGATAGTCACCACAAAAGGCAGGGCTGATGAGGCTAGACACTAAACTGGTGCAAAAGGAGAAACATGCTCGTCAGGGATACAGGAACACCACATTTTGTCTACATCTTTGGTGCGTGAGCCCACATTGTGAGTGAGCCCACTCCCTTGGCTGAGAAGCAAGCACGTCTAAGCACGATCTCCCCCTGAGGCTTATGAAAGGTGAAGGACCGACGTCTTCGGAGTTGTCCGAGGATAGATGCCAGGAGCCGCGAGGGACTTGGACGGCTGAACGCAGCCGAGGTTGCTGCCGACAAAGGATGGTGGGAGAAGGTGGGTGCTCCAGTAGTTAGGTGATCTTCTTGAAACAGGTCGTTGTCGAAGGATTGAGGAAAAGCTCCTGGTCCATGGTGCTAGGTAGGTGGTTTGGGTTTTTCTTGTTTTTTGCTCGGGAATCGCACGTCATGTGGAAACAAATTAGGTATGCTCAGGATGTGGTCCTTGTTCCTGAACCAAGTTATTAAAAGTTAACTTTGTGTGGACAAGGCAAAAGTAAACATCACAGAACAAAACCAAGGAGTCCACAACGAGTGAAGTGGAATCCGGAAACTAATCTGACAAGAGGATGAAGTGCAGGTGGAGAGATGGTTGAAGCTCCAGTGAGGGAATGAGGGGATTATAAGCAGCGCCGGGAGCGGTGAAGAACACCGGCAACAGGAAAGTAGCTGAATGGCTGGTAGAGACTAACGAGGCTGATGCAGAGCTGGTGTGTGGATGGGCTGAACTCTGGGAGCAGGTAAGGACTAACGAGGCTGATGCAGAGCAGCTGTGTGGATGTGTAAAGAAAAAAATACTTTTCAGAAAACCCAAGACATATTTAAAAAACACAGTCCTGTCTCCAAAAAGTTTGCGAGAATCTGGACATAGTGGCGGGGTCACAATATTAACATTTACAAAGACATTTTTTTTAAAAACAGAAGAATGTAGTAGATAATTAAATACAACACTGAGCTTTGCCTGTGCCGCCTGGCAGTTAGTCCCGTCCTTATAATATTATACAATTAGTTTTGGCCATTTATGCGATTAATATTGGCTGTTTGATGCACTGTAGGTTTTACAGCCAACATAGACTACATTTCTAAAAGAGCAATGCAGTGCTTATATCAAATCAGGAAATTGGATTCATAAAATATAAGCAGGAAAATTTAAGAGACTGTTTACAGAATTCTTGTGGAAAGTGTTTTATCTTTTATTATGTGTACGTGGTATGGGCACATAAAGGGCAACGAAAACAAAAATAGACTGTACAAAATTTTAAATATGGACAGTAAAATGTAAAAGAGAAAAAACAAATGGGATTCACGTATATATATAAATGGCAGGTGAAAAATAAACCCGGACAAAGGCTGTTGTTTGGTAGAAAAATAAAATGCGGTTTATATGGGGGCATCCAAGAAAGCATTTCTGGGCACTGGACCCTGTCTCCTACAAAATGACATTGCCGAACAACTACACTGCACTCTCAAATGCGTTTCGAGGGGACGCTTATTTTCTTCGAACCAAACGGTTCCAATTTAAAGCCGTTTCAAATACATGTTCAACACCTGAAACGTTTCAAACTAAACTCCTGAACTTATTTGTTAGGATAAGTAAAAAACATCATGGTATGGCTTAAAATGAATACCGAGTTGAAAAAAAAAAAATCAACAAAAGTACTACTTGGTAATGTCTAGACAACCAAAACACATTGTTCACACAGGAAACAAACGGCAGGCCTCCTGTCAGGCAGCTGCAGAATCATTTGAAACTCATTTGGCGAAAGGCAAACATAATCCGCCACAAAACATGTTTCCCTGCAAAGGTTATTCACAATGAATCCTTGTTGTATGGGACTGTAATATTTTGGGAAAAATAGCTGGGGCACACTTTATCACGTGTCCATGTGTCCACCAGTGCCACTGTGTGTTTATCTTGATGTGCCCGTCTTCTACTACAGTAGTCGATGGAATTAGATTTGGTCATTACGTCAACAATAATTTACTAGTGCGTTCAAAAAGTGTCTATTTCAAGTGTAAATTTAGAACAGTATCCATTGACTGTCATATTTTTGCTCTCAGCGCTCGATGTTGTTCAGTTCAGCAATATTCTTGAAATCTAGTTCAAAAGTGCTACACAGAGCTTGAGGAAATAAGCCAGAACAAGAACATATATAAACTATGCAGTACACGAACATGCATTAAAACACTGCTGGAGTCCTTCTCTTCATTTAATGCATTTACACATTAAAATTGTAAAAGCGCTGAATCAAATGAAGCTGCCATTTATATTTTATTGCGTTGAGTATATTTGTTCAACACATTTCTCCATATTTATAAGGTCTATTAAGGTTTCTGGTAATGCTGCAGTCTGCAAACAAAAGGAGGCAGGTGTGTTCTTCAATAACCTTCACGCTTTCATGTTTGTGCTTTACTTGATAGCAAAGACGATTTATTTGGTGCAAACAGTAGTGCTTCTTTCAGATGTATGCTTTCGGGGAGTATAAAGGCTTCTGAACCAGCTGTAAGAATGTGTTAGGCAATTCTTCCATTCAAACTGTTAATTGCGTCTCTTTTCAGTCACATAAGTGTATAAAACTGCACTCTTTGATCACTGCTGTTTTAGTTCTTCGTTATCAATTTAAGTGTACATAATACCATGTATGCATACAATGGGTACTTCAAATCCAGTGGCGTATCTTAAAAATACAAGAGCATTCTTCAACGCTTGCCATGTGTCATTATTTTTCAGGTCAATTCCAATCAGAACACCAGTAATACGCTTTTGTCTTTCAATGTCGGCCTCATTTCCTGCGTCTTTTGATTGTTTTCATAGAAACATGAAATATCACTTATAATAGAACAATGTTTGGCGTGAACTGTCAGTAATAATTATTGGAGGACTTGCAAGAGAGAGAGAAAAAAAAAGAAAAGAATGAAGTGTACGGTTTTAATAGAGCAGCTGATGTATTCACAGGGTTGTCGTGACTAACTCTTAGACAGCATCAGCATCGGCGGGGTTACCTACAGGTGCTGCGCTGCTTGTGTGGAGGGTTGGTGGCCGTTACATTTAGAGTGGAGCCAGCTATAAATCAACTTCCTTACTAAGATGCAGCCATATGTTGATGAGAGTGAGATAGCTTTGGCTTTTAAACGCAGCATTTTGTTTGGCCTCTCTGTAGAGAAATGAGATTTGTTGTGTGGGTGTTATGCTTGACAGGTTTTGTAGAATAAAAAGACAAACCTCTCCTGAAAGCTTGTATGCAGAGATAGCACACACACACACACACACACACACACACACACACACACACACACACACACACACACACACACACACACACACACACACACACACACACACACACACACACACACACACACACACACACACACACACACACACACACACACACACACACACACACACACACACAAGGATTGTTCCTCAGTTCTAGACAGGTAACCATGCACAGGACGGTTTAACAGCTGTTTTTTTAAGAGACAATGACAAAAACAGAAAAAGGAGACAGAAACTGAGGAAAGTAGGAGAAAAAAAAAAAGACGAGACCAGGGAGAGAAACTGAGACAGAAGTGACAGGAAAGCAAAAGGAAACAAAGAGGAACAGAGGAGCTGAAAGACAAGGAGGATGGAAGTACAATATGTGTGGGCAATGAGGGAGGAAGTTATTTATGGATATGAAATCGAAAAAAAAAAGTTAGCTTTTCAGGTCCATTAGAGAAACTAAGTGAGAGAGTGAGACGGGAAGGAGTTTTTCTTCTAAAATATTTATATTTCAGCTTCATGTCATTGGATTTTGATGCACAAGATGAGCAGCTTTTACCAAAAAAAACATCTATCCTTCAGTTAACTGGCAGATGTTGTTAGCTATGGATTACCACCCATTTAGATACTAATGACTTTACATCAATGTTCATTTAAAAACAAACTTTTTAAGCCTGCAGCAAGTTATCTTTGTTTAGCAAAAATAAATGCATGCAGGGGGAAACGGCTGCTCTAGACTGTGGTTGAATTTTTCTGTGTGTTTTTTCTCCCCACAGGGGGAAAACTGAGCTTTTCACAACGACATAATCCCAGTGAGGGTCTCAATAATGTAAAGGACTTCCTGTCACCTCAAACCTTGTCTGTGATCGATCTTTTGAAATGCCAACACAGACGAATACACAGCAGAGTCTTTGTCAACATGGATTTATGTTGATTTTTGTCAGATGACGTGCATCTCACTCCCTACCAGATCTTTGCTGCAATGCAGTTTTGTATTTTGAAAAAAGAAAACAAGAAGATGATATTTCCAGCACCTCGAAAACTCACAAATTAACAAATTCAATCTCTCCTAGTCCATATCGGCATTTTGATTTAAAAAAAAACAAAAAACGGCTGGTTTAAATGTCTTGACGTCACTGCCAGACAATCAGGAGAGACTCCTGGAAATCACTGCTCCTGGCAAAGAAATAGTCCCCTGTTAAAATTGTTGCTTTAACAATTTGGTGTTTGTATTAAACAGACAAGATGTTAATAAATGACCTTTAGAGGTGCTGGAAGGAGGCTCTGTTAGCTTCACATAAAGCTAGGTGAGCTCTTTCCTTGTTTTCAGTCCTTATGCTAACTTAACCTAACCAACTCCAAGCACATTCTGAATTGACAGACATGAAAGTGAAATTAATCTTCTCATCTATCTCTCTGCAGGACGGCAAATTTGTGTTTATTTCCAAATGCGATTTTCTTGATATCAAAAACCTTTAATGATATATTCCGTCATTTGTAGAGATGCTGACGCTGCCCTATAAAATGCAAGAGGATAACATCCCAAAACAATGAAATACACTGAGACTTTTTTTTTCTTAAAGAATGGAGTTTACCACGTAGAAACCTACATGATCTAATAGCTTGCAGAATAGTCTATGGAGAATCATTGACAGTAAAAGCAGTCCTCTGCCATTCCTGTCTTAGTCAAAAGTGGACCCAGAAATCTGCACTGGCTTCCGGTTCCAGCAGGGGGAAAGGTAACTCCCTACTTTTACTTTAAACCCTGGCCATTCACTTTTTATTGACCCATTCTCCACTTCAACCTTTTAGTCTGAAGACTCAGATATTTGTTCTTCCCCACCTTTTTACTCTGTGAAAAGTAAAGCATTAAATCCCTCCAGGCAGAAACAAGAAATCTGGCGCCAGCACAGCTTTCGGAAACATCCCCCCCCCTCTACTTATGTTTTAGTACTTCTTTTTTTTCCAAATATGTTGTGGGTGGGAGTAATCTCCGTTTCAGTTCCACATCCACTCATGGTTCAGTCGCAGTTTTTTTTTTTAGTTGTCACGATGTTCTCAGTGTTGCTAAATTATGATTAAAACCATAATTGTGTTTTGAGCAGATTCACACATTTACATATATTTGAATCATAATTCAACATGATTGCATTTGGATAAGATGTTTGCGTTTTAACGGAACAACCTCGTCTTCCACTTGAAGGTAAAGTGCCTTGCTTAAGGGCAACATGCTGGTAGTTATTTTCCCAGCCTACTCCAGCTGTTCCAGGCGTTTCAACGGGTGATGCTCCTGTCCTCAGCCTGCTTCTTTAACCCTCAGGCTGCTGTTGTCTCAGAGGGAAGATCTCGAGCAGTGCTGCAGAGTAATGGATCCAAATGTAATTCATTTATGTCACATGTTGAATAATATCTTGACACTAAGTTTGAGAATGGAATAAGCTTTAATTAGAGTAAATATGGTGAATTTACAGCAGGGTTTTATACAGTATATATCAAAGAGCACTGTAACACAACCCTTAAATCTAAAATTTGATTTGCACAGACTTCCCTGACTGCCCTGTTGTGGCAATTGTCCTCCAAAGACCAAAGTCCTGTCGAAATGTATTCATCTTTTAATAAACCAGACCTCCAGTGTCTGAGGTCCAGTCATAAAGTGTCCGGATGAGCTGCACTGGTTGAAGTCTATTTCATAAGGGCTTATTGAAGTGACGGGGTCAGAGACTGTGGCATTCTGTTTGGTGGTTGAGTCAGCGGTTATAAGTTGTAATTAGCTAACAGGACAAGACTTTGGTATCTGAAGCGTTCTGGTTTATGGTTTTTGAGAGTGATGAGAAAATACTTGTCATACCTGCGCATTTACAATGGGAAAGTTGATAGCTTAGCTACATTTCTGTTTGTGTACTGATTAAACAAATGACACACATTGTTTTAACTCGTGAAGATAATATGTGCAGGAATAAGTGATAATCTTCATGGCATCCATAATCACAAAATATCGCAACATTATCAAAAGGCTAGTTTTGGTTTCTCCCAGACCAACAAAGAAGATGATTAAGTTCAGCTTAATTTCTCTAAAAAAATATATATATTATTATATGCCACATGTACAACGAAAGGGCAAGAAAAAATACAAAACAAAACAATATCAAACAGTCGGTTTAAAATATTATACTAGCTAATGATTTACTAGCGAGCCCGACTATTCAAAGCATCGACCTGTTAGTCAGACAGTCAGTCACAATTTGTCGGTCTTAAGCCCCAAATGTTCCCATAAAGCATCCCCTGCTTTATGGTCTATTTTTCTGTAAATGGAGCATAATTTACTAAATGAACATCATGCTGTATTGAAGAAGACTTGAAACTAGAGATTGAGACCATAAACTCATGTTTACAATGTTTACTGAGGGAATAAATCAAGTGAGACGTAGGGTCATTTTCTCATAGTCTTCTATACAACCAGACTTCTTTTTGCAACCGGAGGAGTCGCCCCTTCTGGTTAGTTGAGAGAATGTACGTTTTTGGTTTTTTTCACTCATGCAGAAATGGAGTGCTCATAGCAGCCGATGTTCTTTTACTTTTCAAACTTATAGTCTTCAGACCCGGCAAACCAAACAGAGCCGTCAAAACTTTAACAACAGAGTCATTTGTGACAAATTGTGACCCAAAATCAATAAAGACAAAACACTCTCATAACCTTGAACTACAAGGAATACAAGAATCTGAACTTTTCACCAAACTTTTCCTGTCTGTTTGGCCGCTCTGAGATTACTGACGATGCTTCTCCATCGGCCTGCCTCTCTGCCCTTCCCATCTCTGACTGATTATCTATTCATTTCCCATTCCCGTTCTCATTCTATCTCATTTTCCGTATGCACTTCTCTTACCCCTCTCCCTCTCTCCCTCTCTTTCCATTTATATCAACAGAAGGCCAGATAGGGTTAGTTGAATACCACTTTAATCTCTCTCTTTCTCTTTCGAGACAGTCTTATGCTATAAGCCTCTATTGGTAGGCAGCCAGTGACTGCTGAGTCTTGTTAGCTGCATCCCCTCTCGAGACTGTTTAATGTGTTGCATTGCTATTCAGTAGCCGGGGGAGAGGGCAATGATAGAGGGAACTATGGGAAAGGAGTGTAGTGTCGAGGAACAGTGATGGTCATTTGTCCTTGTTTGTCCTCCCTTTTTCCATTTGGTTTGTTCTTCTGCTGTGTGGTGAACAGGGGCGTTTTACTTAAAAAGTGAGAATATTTTCTTGTAAATAATTTAACTCCTTGACACAAATGCAGTCATCACATAGCTTCTTAGAGTGAATTCAAGCGACATTTGGAAAAGGCATTCACAAGGTTCAATTTAAAAGGGTTGGCTGTATCACTTCCAGGCGGCAGACTCAGGTTCTGCCAAGTGAAGGTGATGCAGAAGTGTCTTAAAACTTGCATTCTCTCTTCTGACCAGCAGCGGAAGAAAAGAAAAGTCTGACTGCGTGGAGGTCTATGAGAAAATGACCCCACTTAATTTATAGAATCAGTAAACATTGTAAACTTGAGGTCATGGTCTTTATTGTCTTCTTCAAGACAGCATGATGTTCATTTGGTAAATGATGGTCCCATTTAGAGTAAAATAGACTATACAGCAGGGTATGCCAGGTTTCTTCCACTACCATGGGCCGTATCCGTCATCAATAAGTCACTCCTCCGCATTCCAAGTATGGTAACTTCCGTTCATCGGTTGCAAACAAGCCAAGATGGCAAGGGCCATATTCCAAGATGGTGACAAAAACATTGCCCCACAAAATTGCCAAAACTCAAGCCTTGATTACGCCAGTCCACAAAACAATTTGTGACGTCCCGATGACTTCGTCCACTGCCTATATACAGTCTATGATCACTGTGTGACAGTCATTTCACATCCCAACTTGGAGCCGAAATCTTACAAATAGTTAACTAGCTATCTCCGCCCAGCTATTTAAAAACTGTTTGAGTTACACACCAAAGATAAATGTCATGCCTGCAAACAGCATCTGTTGCTAAAAAATGGACTATCTCTTACCATACCACACCTACATTTTTCTCTCTTCCACAGTACTGAGCGGCCCACAGTGACATTTCAAGCAGCAGTGCAGCGCTGAGCAGACCGCCATGAACTCTGCACATAAGGATCCAGCAGAAAGAGCAGTCTTACGCTGACAAGCTCTCTTTAACTTCAACGTTTGCTCTGGGGTTAAACAGCTGACAAGTAGGACTGCATCCAGCATTGGTGATGACACACAGGCACACACACACACACACACACACACACACACACACACACACACACACACACACACACACACACATATAAACTGAAGGTGGGAGGCTGGAAATAACACATTATACACATTTCCAACATAGAGCAGGCTGGAAGGGACTGACATGAATGAATATAAAGTGCTCTGATGTCACACGTGAGGTGTGAGAGTGACAGTGTGAAGTAGCGCAGTAAAAAGCCAATGTGAGCTCCAGGCATTTGCAATCCATCACTTTGCTGTGGTAGTCTAAAGTGGCCAGAGCGTACACGTTGTATGCAACTAAGTGGTAGGACACTGAAAGGCAGTTGAATCCATAATATATCTTGCGTTCACACTCCTTTATGGTAAATAAAGAGCCATATACACAGCCACAGAAAGCGTGTCCATCATTTTGACACAGCAGTATGGCACCTTAAAGTGTTTATCCCTTAACACTAGGAGCGCGAAGACAGTCTGATAGACCGTTTAGGCTTTAATGATGCAAAAAAACAACAAGCATTTAACTCAAAGACATTTCCTAAATGTGTTTTTGATGTTACCTGAGCATTTATTCCTCTGACCGCTATTGCCATTTCATACATTACTACCACATAATGTCAATTTCTTGTCTCATAATATGCCCATCGAGATCAGTGCTGCAACACAGTAGAACACACAGCCTCTTGAATGGTTAACAAGACAGGAACTCAGCCCTCTGATTGGTTGACAGACTCAACCCAAGGCCTCAGCAATTCCTAGACGGCTAACATCATGATTAACAAATCGATGAATATCTTTTTCTTGTTTGCCAGAAAATGAGTTGTGCTTCTTTACTTATTACACTTGCTATTTTGAGTCAATGAGTGCATTAACGCTGTACAAGTACGGCAAAATTCAGTGCCCTCGTCATTTCCAGTGAGTGCAAAGCCCTGTTTGATTTGAGACGACACTACCCTGTCAAAGTTCACGCACTACCACAGACTGTATCTAAGAATTGGACGTTGTCACTGTGACATCAACCGTTGGTCTGTAGACTGACGTTTTAAAACCTTGAGTTTTGCATTTTTTTGAAGTCGCCATCTTGGTTTTGTGTACTACATGGAAGTATGTACACATAAGTAACGACTCACGTATCTAAGGTGACTCACGTGACTAACGACATGTAGCCTTGACGCAAGCAGATTTAATAAATAATAATGAATTAATATCAAGATATGTAACTATACATTTAAAATGTAATTGAACATTTTATTGTAATTTATAAACCCATAAATCAGTATAAAAGAATGATGGTGCTGAGCTTACGCAATAACTCACGTAAAGATGGGATCATAGAACATGATAGACTAAGCTTTACCAAAGCTTTACCAACTCATGTGACTCATGTGACTCTGGTGACTCACACGACTAATGACACTAAGGATACACTTGACTAACGACACAAACTATTCACGTGACTAATGATTCAGGTGAGAAAATGTCGCACTGGACACCAACACAGGTCTTCTGGATGAAAGTCCTGGGTTTGTTTGATACGGTGTGGTTCCTGTGGCTGTTTGAAAATTAAAGCTATAGCCCTATGAATACATTTAAATGAAAAAATAAACTACCATAAATAACCCTATCCCAAAATAGGGTTTGGTTTTCTGAAAACCTATTGAATTTCAACTTTAACTCTAAGACACAGAATGATAATTTAGACGATAGTGTGCTTCCCCTTTGTGTCAACCCTCTTTCTCTCTCTCTACTGTCTCTTCTTTGGAGAATAATGGAGGTCTTGAATAAAGATGTGACTATTTTCTCAGATGCTATGTTGTGTTAGTAATGCAGAGGCTGCCCCCTCCCTACACCATCAAGCCAATTACTGACAGCAGAAATAAGACGCCCATCCAAGTCAACTTATAACTATGAACGCACACATTTAAATATTACCCAGGCTGCCTCACATGCTTGGCTATGTGTGTGTGTGTGTGTGTGTGTGTGTGTGTGTGTGTGTGTGTGTGTGTGTGTGTGTGTGTGTGTGCTTGTTTGTTTGTTTTCCCTCAGGTGAAGATGTGCGTGTCACAGAAGTGACATGCATTAGCAGCACCTTGTCTGTGATGAGATGAGAGCGAGAGGTGGCAAAGGAGAGCTGTGCAGCATCTCTCATTTGAAGCACAGTGCGTGTTCAAAGGAGGCACACCTCGTCAAGTTTAAAGAAGCTGACATGACATTCAAATACAGACACAACAGCTGAGAGACGACAACTGCAAGAAAGAGTTGAGTAGCTGCTAGAAGAGGCCTCGAAGGAAGACCTGGAAAAAATGCAGGAAACTCTGGGAGAGAACATACTTTACTGTGACACGGCCGTCAGCAACAAGGAGGCCAGTACACCCCCAATGCATTATTTGAAAAATGTTTTCAATGGTCTGTCACTGTCGGGTGAAAACTTTGTATTTCCAAAACTTCAACGTGTTCAGGAAACAAACAAAAAGAAAACCTGCAATTTTAAATAATGGAACAATGCATTGTTAAAGAAGGTATTGCATCTTTATATATATGGTCACATACTTGCATGTGTCATCATATTATTAATATTTCACGAAAATTAAGCAAGAGTTGTGTTGAGTTATGTTGAGATATGTGAATTTGTCCAATTTACATGCAGTTTATACGTCTAGGGCTTTTATTGTGAAAGCTAAGAACAGAAGGAATGAACCTGGTCTGAGCTGCCTTGATCAAGGTTTGAAAGAAACTATTACTTTTCTCTCCCAGCTTGTAATATTCGCCTTTTGTGTTAAACAGTGTTAACAGTTCTTAAAAACATATTGACGTGCAAATTAAATGCATGTAAAAAAGCAACAAAAAAAACAACGCCCCCGGTATGTTAAGGTTTAACGGTCACGAAATATCTGCGAGTTGCGATGGAAAACGTTTTAAGTATGTTAATGGCACTTTCCCATTCGTGGCCTGAGTCACAATCCACAGCGCTTGAAAAAACAACCCACAGAGTGTGACATTCTGTGAACTCATTAATAAAAGCAGACCAGAGACAGACATAAAAGCTACAGGTCCTATTGTCATTAGACTGCTACTGTAACAGAGGTCAGTGTTGGTGACCCCTTTAAACATCATCATACTGTAAACACCTCGCCTACTTCCCATAACAGCACAACACTATTTCAGCTCTGATGGTTCTCTCATTGTTTTTAGATAGCAGTGGACCAGTAACATCTCGACATTTTACATGGGGATCCATGGTGTTCTGGCACGGTGGTATAGTTTTTTCGGTGAGGGTTACAGAACAGAAATATTGCTTCTGAAAGTAAACGATAATAGAATAGAAAATAACCAATAATGAAACAGAACAGAGGGCAAACATACGATGAGGTCCGGTACTGGTACATATGTCTCTGAATTTATCCGTCCTCATCACTCTCATAATATCACTTTTCAGTAAGTTCTTCTCTTTCTCCCGTCTCTTCTTTGCTGTCTTATTCTCTGCTCTGCTCTCTTTTACACATTTAATGTTTTCATTGATGTTTTGGAATGAAGCTGTGAATGTCTGTCATCATATTTTATCCCATCAACACCCTCCAACAAAACTCTTGGACTTGAAAAAGTGAAAAATTGGATTAAATGTTTTTTTTTAATTAAATAAACATGCTGGTAGAGCAAACAGTTCTTTGAACGCAGTAAAAACGATTCTTAAAAGCCACATGTGGATTGAAGCACAATATTTCATTAGATAAAACATGCTGTGAATTTAGGAAATGGTCACATCCATCTTTGATGACAATGAATAGACATGCATGTAGACATGGTAAAAAGCTGTTTTGCCATTTCTTTTCATCATCTATTAGCGAGCCACTCCAGTTGACCTGCACTACACAAGATATGAAAGGATCTCTTTGTTAACAACTGTTTTCCAAAGTAGGAGCATTTGGTTAATGCAGTTACTGTTTAACGTGGGCTGACTTGCTTTGAGTCAATTCAACCCTCCTACATCCTGCCCTGGGGTGGACTAAACATTAGAAACCTAAAACCTAATAACCCGTTGTGTTTATTCCGTGTCAGAAGAGGCCGTGGGTGTATGTGTGCCTTCATACCTCCATGTTTGTGTTTCATACAGGCTCTGGGCTCGCTCATTCTGCATTGGCCTTCTTTTTATTGGACTTCATCACAATCTGAAGAGCACCGCTACAGGTCTGTCAGGGTCGGAGGAAACATACGATAATATAACAGACAGGCTGAGACAAAATCATCCAGGGGAGGCTTTGGTTATTTGAATGAAAACTGGATCAACACAAAAAAGTATAAAAATGTCTTTGGGCTCTGTCCCATTGAGCACCAAACTACTCTATATGGTAGGGAGAATCCCCAGAGGTTAGTTTTAATTCCAAATTGAGATATCCACCACTTTTGACATCCATGATTAGAAAAATGATTGATAGCGCAAATTACACAGTGTTATTACGGACAGTTACAAGCTGGGAGAATGATAGAACCTACTGACCGGAACCTTTAAGTTTCAGAGACATGAAACGTTAAACTTAGGGTAATGATTTTGTTAAGAGGAGACAACCCTAGGCAAAAACGACTTCTTACATGCACTGGTCCATTTCAGATTTTGGGCTATTTAGCTTCCACAACATGTCTTCTTTCAGATTAGTGGAAAGAAAACATCCAAAATACACATGTAGGTGTTTATTTTACAACTTTTTGTGTCTATTTCTGTCTGTAGATTTCTCCTAAATTTACCAGAAGTTAGCATTAGACTGACATCAAAACACATTCAAACATAGAATTTAAGAAAACTTGTAACATAAAAATGTATTATTTAATGTAAGTAATGAACTGGGGAAGTTCCATAGTGACATTACATTACATTACATTACATTACAGTCATTTAGCAGACGCTTTTATCCAAAGCGACTTACAATCAGTAGTATATTACATATCATTTACATTTTTCACCTGGGGTGTCTCCCCTTAAACCAAAATGTTGGCCACATAGTGTTTTTAAATAGAGGTCTAACATCCACACAAAAAGAAGAAAACGATTAAGCTGTCCTTTGAAGGTTTCTTTATGCTTCACGTTAAACATATACACTATGGTTCCGAACTTTTTCTAAAGAAATGTATTTTGTTTTAACATACAGTTTTCTCAGAAAAATAGAAAGCCACAAAACAGTGTTCAATATGGAATGGCTTTGAAATAACTATATTACATCACATGTTCCTTTTGCTATTAATAAGCTTTAAACAACTTTGAATTAGAAAACGCCCCTGGTCTTTCAGACAAGGAAGAAGGAACTCTAGATGAATCACACAGGAAAGAAACAGCATCATGTTCTTGAACTCTCACGCTAAGCCAGAGGCGTGTACCTGCTTTGTCTGTGAATCAGAGACTCTACATATCAGAGACGCTCTGCTGTCAACCCTGGTCTTTTAACAGTGAGCTTGATTGTGCCCTCTAGTCTCTGTCACATGTCCAGCCTATTTTCCCTGTATTATTTTTTTTTCCAAATACATAAACATACCATTCAATGGAGTATGAAACAATATAATTTAAGCTATGAAATGTTGACTTTCTAGCTTGGCAACTTTGTTAAAACACGTGCAGGGGTGTCATCCTTGAAGAATCAAAAGGGAAATACTCTTATTTGCTTTCTTGCTCATAGCTAGATAAGAATACTGACACCACTACCATGCCTTTTATTAAGTCTGGAGTCAGAGCCAGGGGCAATTAGCTTAGCTTAGCATAGCATAAACACTGCAAGCAGGGTGGAAATAGCTAGACTGGCTCAATTTGGAACTCAAGAATGTTGAGACCAAGGACTCTACAACTCACTTAGTACCAGGTTGCCTCTAATTAGTCCAAGCCCTACACAAACAGAAATGTAAAAATGACAAGTTTTATTTAAACGTTACGCAACTTCAATACCGACTTTAGCGGCCCTGAATCAAATCAGGTGTCCTTCTATCGTCAGTTGTGTACGTGTCATGGACAGTGTGTAGCTTTTCACTCAACCTATGTTCAGTCTTTTCAAAATACACTTCTGTCTTCACAGAAAGTTAGGGTTCAGGCAACACAACAATTTATTCATTTTACAGTTATCAATCCAAGTACCTTTGCGCTACCATAATACAGTTGCCTTTGTTGTGCCAGTTAAGCTTTTGTAACAATGACGTGAATGTGCCGCAGTTTAGTATGCATCTTTGCATCGCCTTTTTTAAATGTAATGTGTTACTTATTACACTTCCTGAATAACTTGCCCAGCACTGGTGTGGATGTCATGAAATACTCATTGGTCTGATTGTTTTTGCAATCAAAGCAGTCATATTGGAATTCATGCATCTGTTTTTGGACCACAAATGAGAGTCACCAATATCTGATTTGAAAAGTCCATATGATTTGTAATGATCACACCAAAGACATTTCCTCTTGTACCACCATCGAGTTGACACTTGGGGTCCCCTTGAGGATTGACTTTTTATCCATGTGGTTAAAATTTGAATTTGTCCAACATGTTGGGTTTATAGCCAGAACTAATGACATTCCCATCAGCCTCAGCTGTACTTTGTGATTGGTGGTAATTAATAAATATTAGCATGCTGCTAGATAACATGGAAAACATATCTGCTAAATATCAGCATGTTAGCAATGCCATTATGAGCAATTTAGCTTACTTAAATTAGCATTCAGCTCAAAGCGCTGCTGCACTCTCACACAATTGCTATCTAATACATTTAAAGCAAACGTGCATCTTTATTTTGTTTACTACAGCTCTGGGGAATTGTTAAAAAGTGCTGGGAAAAAATGTAAAACTTTATGGAACAGCTCTGTAATTTGCTCTATCCTCTTCTGCAAGACCGTCGTGCATCCCATAGTTCCTCGTCTCCTTCAATACAAATGATCCAAGACCCTATTTCATCATGCATCGTCTTTTGTTGTGCCCTCTGTTCTCTGTAGAGTGCGTTGTGATGGAGTTGATGTGTTAAAACAGAGCTTCACATATAAACGCGACTTGACTGGACTTGACAGCGAATGCGCTGCGCTGCTTGCTTGAACTTGGCCTCTTTGCCTGAAGGGGCGAACATCTTCCTCTGTACCATTAACCAGTCCTTCATCATGCGTCAGGAACCTCACACGTCAAGCAGGAGACGGGAGATGATGAAATATGATGACAGAGGGTGGATTCACACAAGGGGTGGCTAGACACATAAATGAGCTGCACAAAGCTTTGCAGAGGAAGCCATGGCGGACCTGAGTCTATGGCGTACGCCTTCAGGGGGGTTTGTCTGGCGTGGCAGGAGCACAAAGCTCTCACTAAACCAAGGCATTCAACCCTTAAGGGGCTTAAATGTGCGATGGAAAGGAAAAGTAAAGTGTTCTTGTTATAGATGGTCAGTGTCATGGCGGTCCATTGTGTTTGCCTTGCAGGTGACAGCTACAGTGATGGGGTCAAATGAGACTGATATAGGCAGTCCAATTCCCCTGTGAGTGAGGTTGAGAGCGCGAGTGTTTGTGGATGTGAAAGCTGGAGACTGACCTCTACAGCTCATCAGGTTTTCTATAAGCCGTGAGATGGCTGTTTTCTCGGTGTGTTTGTGTTTGTGTGTGTGTGTGTGTGTGGTGGTAAACTCTTAAAATGTAGCAAATGCAGCCATAAAAGGCGAGTATGGTACAAGACAAATATCAATAGCAACTCATCGGGAAGAAAACGCAAGAGTAAAGTTAGGACTTGGCACAAGTAGGATGCCGGGAAATAGCAGTTAGGAGTACAGTCACCGCAGGGCGACGTTACTCTGTTCAGTACAGACCTCACCTGGTGTGTCAGTGGTTAACAATAACATCAACAGGCTTTCCAAAAGTTTGCCATAGCTGGATGTTTTAGTCATCAGAGCACGAATCAGATTTCTGTGCTTCTGTGATTGCCTCCTGACAATAAGGCAATAAGAGCTTTTCAGAGCTTCCCTGCTCATTTATCTGAAAGATTAGAAAAAGAAACATCTGAAAAGCTCTTTAGAGTATCTTGCTGCAAGTAAGCATTATTGGCTTGGGATTAATACAACAATAGCATTTTGATTAGTTATGCATTGTAAACTGTATCATCTCTGCAGCATTCAGGCTTTGTATTTTAAAGGTTAAACCAGAGTCATCAGGAGGGTACTAATTTAAACAATTTGTTAATTTAATACGGAATCTTAATATCGTGTGAGGCATCAGCTGACCTGCCCTAACAGATGGAGTAGGGGCAATGTCAGTCAAGCAGATTTTGACATTCTACTTGAGCTTTTGACTGTCCCTAATATCCCTAATATCAAGACATGCACAGATATGTGTTACAAAAAGCATTGGAAGAGAATGTTCGGACAATGAAAAAAAAAGATGTCTGACTGAAGGGAAGATTTTTTTTATTGGGGGCAGCAAAAAAAGCAGAAAAATAAATTGATAAATGCTTTTCCGGGTGCATATTTTTATCTCAAGTTACAGTTTCAACATGTTTACATGCGTTAATGCTCATAATCCTCCTTGTTTTTCCTCATCCTGGCTGTCCTGCAGCACCTCTTTTCACCCTTTCTAAGAAATGCTCCATTGTAGCGCTTGCTCCTCCCTCCTGAAAGCAAAGTCTGCCCTGATTGGTCAGCTAGGCCCGACCCTTACAAACAGAATTCAGCCCCGTCCTCCAGAGCGGTTCAAAACACTGTTGAAGCTGTCCTCGGCAAAATTCAGCGAACACAACATTACGTTTTCGTTGTACTGCTCTGGAAAAGTGTTAAAAATGAAATGTAGCCACTTTTTCTTCATTTCATCTGCCTTCGGAAGTCCAGACAAACGACATTTCTTCTCGACATGATGGCCGCAAAAAAACCCTCTTCCTCCGTCTCTCTCTTTTCTTGTTTGAGGGCCGGCCACACTAGAAGGAGTTTTACGTCACTTCTGTAACATTATTGTGACAGAAACGAGACAGATGTCAAATGACAAAATGTTGCCATTGCTCCCTAACTTCTGTCAAAACAGCAGTGAAGCTGCAACCCCCATCTGTGAGTGTCAGCTGGCGTTTACACACAGTGCAAGGCTGGCAGGGGAAGGCTGACCTAGAATGACTACATACATTCCTAGAAAGCATTGCTGACCGCGACCATTTTAGAAAGTTTTGCCCATTTCATGATGACAGGTGCAACCCAGCCGTGATCAAACCCAGATGGAAAGAGTAGGTGATATTCATCGTTACATTAGATGTTCTGGCAGTTCGTTGTTGATTGTGATAGTATGGAGCGCTAACATTAAGCCCCGATCAAAAGGCCTGTTTGCTCGCCTTCCCACTAATCTGATTCATCTTCCCATGCGGACGGCTAATCCTTTCATGTGTACCGCTGTGAGACTGACATGGGCCGTGCGCCTTCATGTGAGTTACTTTGTATCAGTGCATGTGCAGATTGCTATTTCCCGCATGATCTCATAAAAGCAACAGGAAACGTGTTTAAAGACAAACTGCATCCTGGCATTTATATTCATAACACGTGGTTTTATCACACCTCGTCTGAAGTGAGCATGTTGCTCACAAATGAAAAAAGTCCTGAAAAGAAATCTTTAAAAATATAAAATAAGAGGAAATATCAGTCAACTGGAAACCTAACTTGTCAAATCTACAAGTCAATGCAAAAGAACATAATTTATTCATGATAAATTAAAACAAAACAAAAGTGGGTTTAAAGCTACACTTAACATTAGTGTTGATTTGACCAAAAACTGAGACCAGGCTGGACGAATACAGAGGGAAATATCAATATCTATTCCTGCACTTCACATCAACTCTATGGAGCCTTACAGCGTCTAAATGTAGTGACTAGCCGTTGAACACGGTTGTACATTTTGGAGATAAAGAGCCAGATATTTCCCCCAAGAGTAGATGGAGACTAAAACAGAGGTAAAAGTGGCTTAATGTTGCATACAGGAGGGACCAGAGACATGACACCAAATAATAGCTAATGTGGATAATTGTTTGCTGGATGTAAAAGAAAGCCAATGTTTTGTAAGAAGTTTAGACTGCATATAGGAAGTGGATGTAGTCATCGTGACGTCACCTATTGGTTTGTGGAAGGCCGCTTTGAAGCCTCGAGTTCGGTGTTTTGGCCGTCGCCATCTTGGATTACCGCCGTTGCCATCTTGCTTTTCTTGCAACCAATGAAAGGAAACAGCCACATCTGGATTGTGGAGGAGTTATGCAGAGATGCCATATAAAGCTCTGGTAGCCACAGCGACCTGTCAATCACAGTAAGCCTGCCTTAATACAGTAAGCATACCCTGCTTTATGGTCTGTTTGACTCTAAATGGACCATTATTTACTAAATGAACATCATGTTGTACTGAAGAAGACTTGAAACTAGTGATTGAGACCATCAACTCATGTTTACAATGTTTACTGAGGTCAGAAATCAAGTGAGAACTAGGGTCATTTTCCATAAAATCCAACTTTTTTGCAACCAGAGGAGTCGCCCCCTGCTGGCCAGAAGAGAGAATGCAAGTGTTAAGACACTTCCGCATAACTACACATGACAGAATTGGAGGTTGCTGCCTACAACAAACATACATGAAAACATTTACTGTAATGAAAAGAAAAACATAGGAGAGAACTCTGTTGCAAGACGCCCCCAATTTCAAAGAAAGTCAATTATTAAGAACATATAATCAATGAAAGTTTTATATTTGTTAACTTTTCCAACAGCCTAAACACGTGATTATTATGTGCTTGATGTAATTCCAGTGTAAAGTCTACAGGTCCAGCGGAGCCAATGGGAGAAACACTAACATGTGATGCAGGCAGCATGATGCAAAAAAAAACCTTTTGGATTTTGCACTAAACATTTTCATTCAAGTAAATGGGCGCCATCTTTGAGTGCAGCATTCACTTCTTATAACACATCAATGCTGTGCTCCCATTGTCTTTTCTTATTTTTTTATTAGCCAATTTCCTACAATTTCACTTAATTTCTTCAACTGAAACAATTGTTTAAATAAAGTCTTCTGCTAGTAGTCAACAGTCAAATAGTTTGTGCACTATTCAAAAGTGCGTTGATGCAGTCAAAGGTGGCTACAAGTGTCACAATAGCTGGCAGCGTGGCTCAAGATACATACGTGATGATAATTTGTTTATCAATGGTGAATTAGTGAGCACATGACTGGATAAATGAGACTTGGATTATTCTGCACAAATTGTGTGAGAGTTTGAAGATGGATGTTTTAATATATCTAAGACTTTCCTTTGCACACACAATACTTATTTCTCTCAAGTTTAGGTCGGTTAAAATCTATGTTCGTGAGCACGTCCCCTTTTCCAAGAGAAGTCCATCGACCTGACAGGTGTGGCGTATCAAGATGCTGTCGAACAGCATGATTATTGCACAGGTGTGCCTCGGGCTGGTCGGAATCACTGTTCAGTTTAATCACACAACACAATACCAAAGATGTCAGGATGTTTTGAGTGAACATACCGCTGGCATGCTGACTGCGTGAATGGGTGGACACCAGAGATGTCGCCCTTCAATCAAATGTTCTTTTCACTACCAAAAGCCTTCTCCAATGTTTTTGCCTTGAACTTGGCAGTAAATCCAACCGGCCTCACAACCGCAGACCAAATGTAAAAAAAATGGATACCTGTACCAGTGGTGTGTTACATCCATAGTTCAGAGTGCCTCATAAACGTCTTTTTTTCAAGATAATCCTTACTTTTCAGTCTGGCCTTTTTACTGTGACCAGCCCAAGGCACACCTGTGTGATAATCATGCCGTTTAATCAGCATCTTGATGCGCCACACCTGCTGGTAGATAGACTTTCCTTGAAAAGGGAATCTACACTAACACAGATTTACCGAATATGTGACCAAAATCTTAGAGAAATGAGCAACAACAAAAAATGTTTTTTTTGGTAAATACTTATACCCTAATTTACTTCTATTCACTTGACGTTGATCCGTTTTCACTAATTAAGTGAAAAAGTCACCATGCCACGATATAGACAAATGATCGCGAAAATGAACAAATGCAAGAACAAATGCAAGAACGCTAAACTGTAAAATCTTAGATCTTCTTCAAGTCCTGTCAGTTCTCTGTCTGTAGTGCTGTATGAGCCAGAAGGCTTCTTTTAAAAACAATGTAATTCCCTTCTAAGGTGTCCAACTCATTTCAGTGAAACCTTAATTGAGCCCTTGAGGGAGCCGCGGTTTTAAAGTGTCTAACTGCTTGAGATCTTTTATCGCAGCTTTTGATATTATTATACATTCTGTTAGACATACCCTGAATTATGTTATTGACTTTCCAACAAAGTAGAAGCCACATAGGCACTTTAATAAAGTGAATTGAGTAGTGCAGGTTTTTCAGCCCTACACTTTCATCTTCCTCCCTGAATGGAGATTAAGAGAAGAATCCCCCTTAATCACATCTTTGGAATTGGTACAGTTTTTTTCCCGAGGGGAACTGCCTGAATTGCAGAGAGTTGGAGAGGTGCAAACTCATCTGCTCTTACAAGAATATCCTGAAGATTAGTGGCACATTGGTGGGCAAATCTAGGTTTATTCCCAAAATATTGATGAACGGATGGGCTGTAGATAAAATATGGAAGTGTTTTTGCAAATTAGGCCTTGTGAGACGGGGCACGAGTGGAGACAAATACCGGTGTTCCCGTTAAGCTGTCCCAGCTGACCCAGGCCTTCAACAAACAAATATTTGGTGACTGTCATATCCTTTAGATGTGACGCTGCCACAGAGGGAAGACGGTTGTGTATCAAACTAATGTCACCATCATTATCAACAGCAGAATCACTTTGCGCTGGCATTAACCTTAATTAACATTAACCATTGTTTTCTAATGAAGAGAGTGAAGAAGGCCACCATTTGCATTGAGTACCACTCTCATTTTACATTTTAGCAGCAGAAGAGAGAGTTCAGTCTGAACTTGTAGCCCAGTCTCCTGGCCGTTTGTGAGATAGTCAGGAGATGTAATCTATTGATTTGCTTACAGGGACGTTCATTTTCCCCCAAAAAAATTGTGTTCGCTCAGCGTGACTTTTTCTCGGTGAACACACAAAAGAAAACACATTCAGGTGACTATGCAACGGTCAGATCTACTGACATAGTGACAGTGAAAAATACTTTTAACCACGAGATCGGTGTCTGACACCCCGTGTCCCAAAGTGTCGTTGGGAAGTGACGTGTCATAACGGTAAAAAATATACTTCCTGTCCCTACACAAAAATGTTGTGACTATTCCACAAACGTGAGACTGTGTTGGAAGTTGTTAGTCAATTAATAAAAGGAGTCCATGACGTAACCTGCAACAAACTGTGATTGGACAAAAATTACAAAATAGGTTTCATGTTCCCAAACCCTTCTTGATCATTGGATTCGTATCCATCTTCTTTTCTTAAGAACTGCAATTGCCGATGCTTGTTATATTGAAATATGTGTACATGAATCACAACATGTCTGTGCTAAGCTTGTTTTCAGGTTCTTCAAATTTTCGGCATCAAAAAGTGGAGGAAACTAGCAAGACATTTACCAACTTAGGGCACTTTATATGTGCACTAGTATCCTAGGGATGAGCTAGTTTTTGCAGTGTTTGGCACAAATCCGATCCTGGTTTCAGAGGCCTGATACCGGTTTTGAGGATCCCAGGTATGCTAGGAAGAGCACTCTTATAGAAACCAAGGAACAGTGGCATGTAAATGACTTATCTCGGTTTCTGTTCATTCTCTTTTTATACAGCAATGAGTGGCTGAGATGTTGAGGAATTAAGACACAACTGCACAGAGATGATCTGAATCCTGGATACTGTTAGGATTGAGTATACAGGTGCATAATCAAGTGTCACGTGTTACATGTAAACGTCATGTCCTGAGACTAACTACGACGCAAAACAAATCTCTGTACGTGTTTTACCATTTATCATATTTCACTTCCCTTGAGTCGATTAGCAATGAGCTGTTCTCAAGAACACGCAAGTCAGCCGCTCCAAATGGACGTGCAGTTCGAACGGCCATGTGGTTGAAACTGGCATGCCCTCCCGCAGTGCTGCAACACAGGAAGCCCAGCAATCAACCCTTTCTGAACGACAAGGTGCTCCGAACGGCCACAACCCGAACGGCCGATGCACTAGTAAGATCAAAACCAGGATGGGACTCAAAACCGAAAAACTAACATGCATGTAAACACAATCCCTGGTTTAGGAGGGTAATGTGTTTACCAGGAGTAAACTCTCTTTGCGTGTAGAAGACACAACTGCATCCCTGATATCAGTATTGTGTTCAGATTGATTTGCATGCAAAAGTCTGATTCTTCCAATTTGTTTAACGGTAACTCTCCCAGCATGGTTTTATGTCAGCTATTTATATTCACACAGTTTCTTGTCATGCAAAATTTGTTCCTGGAATTCAGCTAATATGTGGTGTAATTGATCCACCAGCATGCAGCCTTCTCCCACATAGTTCTGTTCCCATGAATTTAGATGAGCATACTCTCCGTGCATTCATGCAAGCTTTTTGTTATTTGCTGAGAAAAAGGAAAAGTATAAGCTTTAATTGGCTGTTAGTGTCTGACTGCTAGATACTGTATATGAAATTCCACATGGCCAACATGATTGTTGTTGGAGATTTTCTTTTCCAAAGACTTGAAATGCATATAGTAGAATGGTTAATTTCCCTTTTTAACGGCCTTGTGCAGATGTATTTCCAGACAGCAGCCCAAAAAAAGGAGGAATAGAAAATGTAATTTTCTGAAAGGTTCCCGTCGGGAGGGCCTGATAATCCAGATTAATTAACCAGCGAGCTGAATGCAGATGCAGCCGCGGCAGATGTCCCACTTTTTGACTGCACACCGGTGATCTAATGCTGGTTAATTATGGCTGCACTGCTGCTCCATCCCAAGAGGAATTCTTTTGGAAAACTCACAAAGAATTCTCTAGTAAAGGAAACACATTCATTACATTGAGGAGAGGAGGCTGGAGAAGTGGAAGATGAACTGTAAAGTGTCGCTCATGACCGAGGAAGAAGTTTTCTCTCTTCGCAATTTTTATCATGAAACATAAGGAGACAGGTGTGTGTTTGTGTGTGTGTGTGTGTGTGTGTGTGTGTGTGTGTGTGTGTGTGTGTGTGTGTGTGTGTGTGTGTGTGTGTGTGTGTGTGTGTGTGTGTGTGTGTGTGCGTGCGTGCATTTCACTATAAACCATGCAATTTTAATCCCTCCAATAAAACAGCTCCCCAGTGCAGCAGCGGATCGCTTACAAGGCTGTAAAAATTTGATGCGGCTCTCTCGTCAGGTTGGATTTAGCGTCCCGGGCTCCGTAAATCGGCCACCATCGCAGAGCGCGCGGCCAAGTGCAGTGTGCCGGATCTCAATCCTGATTTATTTATCGTTGTGTTAATGTCTGCCAGGACAGGCAATGCAGCGTGGCCTATTTCTGTTTCCTGCACTATATGCTGGGAAGTATCAGGTTAGTGATGACTTGGCCGACGGGACATGTCATTGTTACGAGTTGGCCTAAATTTATGGCAATCAAAAAACCCCAGCAGTCACAGCAGTACTGAACATCTACCCACAATATGTCATATTTATAATGAAAATCTATTACTATTATATGTATATGTATTCCGTTTTCTTTGGTTTCCCCATGTTCTACTTTATCTTCTTGTGCCATCAGAATCACCACATACTAGACTGTTCATCAAATCCAACAAATCCACAGGTACAACTTAACTGTAGACTGGAAAATACTAGTCATTTAAGATGGAACAACATACTAACATATATTCATTATTAGTCACATTACTATTATTATTGCCTGTACTATTACGCTTATTGACTTGCTTCTACCCTGGAGTCTTTGTGCTTTCTCGCTTCGCAGGCTTCTATAAATCGTGGCTGTACCTGGACCGTGGTCGTGCATCCTGCTACGGCCCTGCTGACACCGACTGCTACCACCATTATTATTATTACTAGTCACATTACTATTACTATTACCTGTACCATTAAGCATTTTAGCTTTACTTCCACCCTGAAGCCCTTTTGCTTTCTCGCTCTGCAGGTTTCCATGAATCGTTGTGGTACCTGGACCGTAGTCGTGCCTCCTGCTGTGAGCCGACTGACACCCACTGCTACTTCCATTATTATTATTAATCACATTACTATCCCTATTTTCATAACTATAATTCTACTGTAATAATTGCTGCTGTTATTATAAGTAGTCTTATTATATGAATCATTTATGTCCCTCCTCTGTCGTTCTCCCAGAGGTTTCTTCCTTTTTTCTCCCTGTTAAAGGGTTTTTTTTTTTCCTGTGCCGAGGGGAGTTTTTCCTGTGCCGATGTGAGGGAAGGACAGAGGATGTGAGGGTCAGAGGATGTGAAAGGACAGAGGATGTGAGGGAAGGACAGAGGATGTGAGGGAAGGACAGAGGATGTCGCATGTGCACAGGTTGTAAAGCCCTCTGAGGCAAATTTGTAATTTGTGATTCTGGGCTATACAAAATAAACTGAATTGAATTGAATTAACATACTGGCCATTCCACTGTTATAGCTTAACATTTGAGATGTTTAAGTTGGTGCAGGGTCTAGTGAGATCTAACAAAGTGCTCTGGTATTGGCTTTATTTAGTAATGTTTCTGCATAAATTATCATTGTATTCATCCATAGATTCCATCTATAATCTGAAACCGTTTACCCTGTGTTTAGGTGGTCTGGACTACAATACAGGTCTACAGTACCATTGCCTCATTGCGTCCTCTGTGAAGTGAACAGAAAACAGTTGGGTGTCTGTTTGTCATCGTGCACCTCCTCATTACGATGGTAACAGCATCCTCGAATGAAAGTACTCGAGTACTTATGTCAGGTTAAACCATCAGATCCATAAACTTGGCACATCATTTAATAGTAGTTGTGAGCAAAAAGAGAATTTTCCAATCCGGTCTATCTTTTGCAAAAAAATACTTCAGGCTTAACAGTTTAGTTATATAAACTGCAGATTCTGGACCTTTTATGTCCTTTGAAGAGCAGAGTGGTGCAGAAGAAGCTTGCTCAGCGCATAACCCACAGGTCAGTGGATTGAAACCATTCTTTGTAGATATCTGGTGCCAGCAAGGTTCTATGCTGTCTTTGTCCTTTCCTTCCACACTAACATTGCCATGTTTCACTTGTAAAACTCTGCCATGTGTTATTTCTCCATGTACAACCGGTGCCACGGATAAATCCCAAGCAGCATGCAAGATTAATTTGTTTGTGGTACTAACAAATTATCACAATTAATTGGGGCACTTGCTTGAACTACACTGCATGGTCAAAGTAAAACACAACAGACTGCAAAGACAATCTCAAGAGAACAATCAGTGTGTGCTTGTGTGTGAGAGAGAGGTGACAGAAAGAAGGTGCGAAGTACTTTTGCATAAATCAAAGTGTGAATACATTATATCCATGCGAGAAGACAAAGACAACACACAAATAAACAATGTTCACAAATGTGTTTTTGAGTGGGGAAAAAATGAGATTATAGATATTCATATGTGTTCATTTATGCATATTCTATACGTATACATATGGAGTTGTGTTTCCGAGTGAATGTTTACTGCACCTTTTTCAGCGGGTGCGTGGGTGTAAAGTCTTGTTTATCTCTGATATAACCTTCTGTCTCTCTAGCCCGTTCCAGTTCAAACAGCTGCAGGTAGGGTGGCACATCATGCTACTTCAGGCCCTGCATTGTTTCCTCTCACTCCCTCTGTCTTATAAAAGGAAACACTGTGCTTTTCCACTTTGCCTTTTGTCTTTTTATTTCAATTCTTGACTCGCGGCTGAACTTTGGAGCCAATTGCGGAGCCGTGTTTGTTTCGTTTGAGGACATCTTATTTCCACAAAACCCTGATGACCATATTCTGTCGTGCTTTTACTGAATCAATCTTATCTTATTCTTTGGTTACATGGTTTGGGAGCTTGTCTTTAAAGAACAGACATTCTCTGAATCAGATTGTGAAGTGGTCTCGTCGGCTGATTGGGGAGTCACAGTTTAACCCAGGGTCCCTGTACACCAGACAGTTACAGCAGAAACTGGCTCGATTTTAATTGATGACTCCCGCCCTTGCACAGTGAAATTACTCCTTCTGGATGGAGGTTTATGTCCCAAGGTGTAGAACAAAGCAGTATAAAAATAGCTTTGTTCCAGCAGCCATCACTCAGATGAACAAGTCTTTGAACAGATGCTAGAGAAGCAAGTATATTTATTAATCTTATTTTAGGGGATTAAGTGATTTAGTAGGCCTTGGGAATATAAATCATGTTTTTCTATTGTCTGTTTTGTTTGTAAAATGTCTGTCATGATGGATACCCTGTCTCCTTCCTACTGCAATCCAAATCTACCTATGAGTACAAAAAAAGTAAACTTAACCTGAAACTTTTATTCCATCTTTTTCTCACGTCTGGTTCTCAAATTGCAGACCTGGCTTTGTCCAAGACATCTGTAGCTTCTAAAAACCCATTAAGATATGTTACGAGTGTGTCAAAGTCTGTAATGTTTTGATTTCTTCTCCTTCCTTTTTAATTTCTGGCAGACTATGCACAGGAAATGAATTGCTGCCTCCCGCTGGTTAATACCAACAACGTATTTGGTCTTGGAAAACATTAATAATGTAGTTATTTACATGTAGAGCATGAAAATAAGATCACAAGTGGTGAATTGAGACACATGTGGGGACACATGTTAATGCCAGATGTAAACAGGTTCTAAATTCAACTCTCCACAGTTCCATTCTTGTTCTAAAAAATGAAATGAATGAACTAAAAAGTCAAAGAGAGCGTGTAGAGGATTTTGTTTGTGTCTCAGTCCTGAATGTACGATGGTAAATTTTGAGTGCAGAAAAAAGTTTTTGTTTTGCACCTACAGAAAGTATATTTTGTCAGGAAATAAATATCACACAGAAGAACATGCAAAACAAGCAAACAAGCATCTATTCTGTGCTTACATTTGTGTTTCCGTGGGAATAAAACCTCTCACACTCAACTTACTAAGTCTGTGTCACAGTGTGTCACTATTTCAACCAATCAGGTATGTTGTGATTGCCTGTTCTGTCTCCAATAAGACTTTATTGGGGTTATTGCGTCTACGAACACTGGACCTGTGAGGTCATACTTAAACAGAGTGGTGCTTTGAGCTAAGTGCTAACACCCACAATGCTAACATATTCACAATCCCAATGATAACATGTTGATGTTTATTGAGTTATTTGTACATTTTTCCCCATTGCAGTTTAATGTTTCAGCATGCTAACATTTGCTAAGAAAAATTAATTAGCCAAAATGTTGGACATTTTTAGGTAGACAATGTTGGTCTGCCTACCGGTCCCCCGTCCACTTTGTACCACACCCAAATATCTCAACAACCGTTGGATAGATTGCCATGATTTCTTTATACAGACATTCATGGTCCCCAGAGAAAGAATCTTGATCATTTTGGTGGACCGCTGAATTTACATCTATTAGCATCTGCTGATCAAAATCTTAACTGATTTAGTTAAATATCATAAACTTATTTTTCTATAGACATTCATTGTTCCAAGCAAATTAATCCTAAACACATTGATGATGCCCTGACCTTTACACCAGTACATTGTGTCAGACTGTCAATCTGCAGAATGCTCTTCTATATTACAGTTTAGTTTTCTTTACAATTTCAGCCTCACAAAGTTGCGAGCGACGTGGTAAGAATTTTATTTAATTTGACCTGATTATGGTGCCAGATGAAATGTAAAGGGGTCACCAAAAGTTATCAAATAGTTGTCAAGAAAATAACGTCAACCTGCTGGTTGGTGGCACCATCAACGTCATTACGATGCATCCTGTTGGGACCAAAGTTCAATTCAATAAATGGATTAGCTGTCCCGTTATTTTGGTCAAAATTGTGGGCCGACTGACATTACCATCACTGGAACTCTGCTACTTGCATGACGCATACATATTTGTTCATTATGTGTGAAGGGTATTTACAGTAGACATGTCAGTCAGTCAATCACTTTGGTACGGTCCCCAGGGAATAAATCCAGCCTGAGGGAAAAGGGAATCCTCCCCCACACTTTGATCTGTTATCACTGCCTCCAGAGTGACCACCTTAACCACGACCAGCGCGCAAATTCATGCGCACACAGGTAACTCATAACTGCGTCTTCCGCTGATCGACATGCAGTGATAACTGTGACTCATAATCTTGGAAAATAAAGGTGGTTGCAAACGACAGGACTTTTTCTAGATAATGGCTTGATTAATTCATGTACCTTGAAGGGTTTTTGGTAATCAAGAAGATTTATTGAACTATTGCAAGTGTTGCATTTGAATCGATGAACTCAGACAGGTGGTCGCTGATGTAACTCTGATGCAACTCCAACAGAGGAAGCTCAACATAATTTATTTCTGTTAGATCTCTTTCTTTCTAATAAAGCCCCGAAAAAAACAAAACAACGGTTCTGGTTAATGTGCTCAGTATTTAACCCGCCAAAATAAGGCCGACGGCCTGCTGTTGAATGAACAGCTTCATTAGAGCCAATGATGAAGACTTAAGCTGTGGTGTCACAAGTCATTAGCCTCATTTTGCTGCAGATAAACACAGAAAGGGTACATCTCTGTGCAATTTCCATTTACTAAATAATTAGCTGGATGCTGTCGTCACAGAAACCTGGTAACTCCCAAAACTAGATGAGTCACACGCTTTGCCATTCAAAACTCAGCTCAGAAGTGACCTTGTTGACATATAAGGACTTTTTCCACATAAAGGCTTAATTAATTCATGCGCCTTGAAGGGTTTTAGAGATCAATATATCATTGTGAAATAAATCACAAAACCATGGCATAATGGCCCTAAACAAATGGGACCACAGAACAAATGACAGATAGCCTTTTTCTCAAAGCAGTTGTACTGATACTGGGTGTGATTTTAAACATTGTGAGACCTAGATGTGAGTTAAAACACTTTTGATGTTGTGGGTATTGTTGGGATTTTTCTCTTATTTTCTTCTTTTTAAAAAATAGTTTGTACCTCAGACAGCAGACTAATTAAGAGCAACGTTTCATGGGTCAAAATAAAAAAGGTTTCAACAACATTTTACCCACACAATTACAGTGGGTGTGGTACTCAAACACACAAGTAGTGTTTCTTTCAATCGTTTAATTTTCAGTTTACACATGTTACATGCCGCACCCAAAAAACAACAGCACGCAACACAACACAACATAACGGCTGACCATACAAACACACAAGAAAACAACACAAACATAGATCATCCTCCTCCATATTATGCCTGTCATAACAATGAAACACTAATGAACATTGTGCACTCAACCCCCTTGGGGTCACCTGGATCCCATAGCTACCATTCCACATTCAATTCATACAGGCTACACGCCAAATGCCCCCCCCCCAAAAAAAAAAAAAAAGAACCGCACACAACATGACAGTCAACTGTAGAGACAACCAAATTCAGCGACAAACAAGAAAAAAAAAATAGGGAAAACAGCTCAAACCCAGATCATCATCCTCCCCACCACATCTGGTAGTGTTTCTGTTGTTAGTGTAAACTAGTGCAGTGAAACTGAACTGCAGTCAATGAGTTGCGCCCTGTAAAAGGCCCGCCGTGGACAATTGTTGTAAGTATTAATTATGGTGATAACAGCGCTGATTGTGAACCTAAACAGTAAAGTTGCACACCAGAAAAACCAAAACAACGAGCTAAAACACTCTTTCACATTACATATTGTCATTTCTGATATACTAATATTAATTTGTATGCAGCTTTAAGAAAATATTAAGTTGCAATAGCAACAACGTGGACGTTCTATATGCATCTATTCTTTTGTAATGGTTCACGATTATTTGGCATTGAATATAAATAAAGATGGAGACACTAATGACACCTAAATGAGTAGCAAATGGATAAAAGTTTCAACAAAATGTTACAAAGATGTGCAAAAAGAGTTTGAACATTGTCACTTATAACAAAAACTACTTCAACCCATAAGGCAACATAGGTTGTTGGTTCCTACCCATTAAGACGATACACAAGTGTGTTTCCTATAGAAGTGGCCCTACGGGTGGAAGAAAATCAACATGTAATCATACCTAAATACAAGTGTTGCCATTTTCAACAGTTTTTCTATGCAAGTTAACCTAACGTATGATATAACTCAATGTCGACTTTTGGGTTTTGCACAGGACACAAATAGCTGACCCTTGCGTCAAAGTCCTGCGTATTTTGACCCATCCCTCTAGCCTGATCACATCCCTGAGCAAATTTGCTAAAACCACTAAAGGCCGTTATTGACGCCTATAAATAAAGTTAAGGTCAAACTGGCAGTTATTTAAAGCCCATACTATATGTCATGTCACCATTTTATCAACAGTCACAAAGATTGTCTTGTAGAAAAATGGTTAAATGTATTAACTGTGCTTGTATCCTAATTGTTTATTTAATTACCTTGCAGTGTTAGACCAGGCTGCAAACTCCGGTTTCGCCAAATGAAGCCGATGCGGAAGTGTCTTAAATTTGCATTATCTCTACTGACCAGCAGGGGCTGACTGCTCCGGTTGCAAAAAGTAGTCAGATTGTATGGAAGTCTATGAGAAAATGACCCTACTTCTCACTTGATTTATTCCCTCAGTAAAAATTGTAAACATGAGTTTTTGTCTCAATCACTAGTTTCAAGTCTTCTCCAATACAGCATGATGCTCATTAAGCAAATTTTGGTCCCATTTAGGGAAAATAGACCATGAAGCGGAATCAATCCATCATTCACATGTGAGTGATTCGGACCCATGTCACGTCCATGGGGTCGACTAGTTTTCTCTGCTCCCCAAAAACCAAAGATCCACAATACTCGCTCTTAGCCTGCTACTGCACCAAATCCATGATTCATTTAAAGACATCAGTCTAAGTTACTGATCACACTGCGGTGCCAGATTGTGCTCTTGTGTACTGTTAAACAAGAACCGAGGAATGCCTATTAAAATAAATCATTTGTGCTTTTACATATTCTATACAGTATTTAGTAGCCTGACAGATCCAGTTGGTGAAATCACAGCGTGTCGCTTTGAGTTGACGGGGGAACAGATTGCATCTCAGAGCTGGGGAGCAACGGAGCAATTAACTGTGTTTCTAAAAGCTTTTCCAAAATCTCTGTCAAAGTAGCCAATTAACAAGACATTGAAAAGTGTCTGCAGTAAAGAGGAGAGAGTTTGTTGTACAGAAGGATAATGTTAAAGTATGGATAGCAATGATTGATTTGAATGCGTCAATCAATAAATATGTATTATTATTCATGTGGTGTAGACACACTTATCCTTTATAAATGTGTATCTATGTATATAAAGGATTATTAAGCTTTTGTACAACTTGAATTTTGTTCTAACCAATTTATTTAGAGGAAAAACTCAGAGTGAGTGTAACCAAAACAATGTGTGTGCACAACTACGTTAAACACAACTAAAAGTTGAACAGGAGTTTAGTATGTAACTTAAATGTTCACAACGGATATTCATGTTTGAATAAGATAAACATTTATTGATCCCTTGCGGGGGAAATTCATTGGTTGCAGAGCCACAATAAGTACAGCTACATAGAGAGGTAAAATAAATAAATAACATGAGGTACCACCAGAGCAAGTGGAAGACGCCATGTTTGTTTATCTGGAGGCAGTACGCACCATATGCTTGTATGTGAAATAAACACAATGAATGTATAGAATACAAATAGAGCCTTTGTGTACCCATGAGTCATATGGATTATTTGAATTATTGTCTAAGATTGTGTCTCACTTGGGCTGGCAGGAAACAAAGTCCACTAGAGTGAGATTTTGGATACTTTGAAACACACATTGCAGTATTTACACAGATGCCTTAACACTCAGTCAAACTTTGTATGACTTTTTTATGACTCCAAGGCAACCAGTCTCATTCTGACTGTAACTGTTTTTTGGGGAAGGTTTTGTGTGGTTTTGTTGGGATATAATACCATCTGTTCAGTATTTGCCTCCCTATGGAAGGGGAAGTTTGATGGCTTGAGAGACCAGTGACAATGAGTTACAGGTTCCAGCAAAAGACATGTAATAGGGACCAAGTGGCTGGATTGGTGAAAGTAAATAGATTGGGTTAAAATGTATGTGATGTAGCTAATGGTGGTGGATGTGTGTTTTCTTTACATTTCAAACACTTCAAAAATACATACAAACATATTTTTCATCCCTATAAATTTCCCATAAAAGTTGTCATAAATTGATGCAATACTTGCTAGCAGCATGGCTCAAGGGATGTCTATATTGGTCCATCTGTTCGGTCCTGACTCGAATATCTTGACAACTTGTTGCCATGGAATTTTGTTATCTTGACTTTTACTCTTTGACTTTCCCCAGACTTACAGAAAAAAAACAAGTTTTATAATGCAGTTGCCGTTTGATCAGATTATTCAAATCTAAAGAACCTTAGAACAGGATTATAATAGCAAATATTTGCTTTGGCCTCAGCCTGATAATTATGTTATTCATGAGGCTAAAAGTTAACTTCTCTAGACATGCACGCACACACACATTCAAACATCCATCTGTCAGACATTCCCTTAAACTAAGGAAACAGTTATGTTTGCAGAAACAATAATTGAAAATGCTTTGATAAAAAAACATGATGATTATAACGCCCTTTTATTAAAAACAAATGTTAATGTTATTCAGTCCAGAGCTCTTACCACCGTGAAGTAATGTTGGTGGAGAAACAAAACATAGCTTACTAGCTAATTAATTGCAAATCCTATGTATTGAATGCTGTCTTTCAGATTTGAGATTATAATGAGGAGCTGTTTTTCCAACACCTTAGAGTATAAAGAGTCCCGGTGGTTAGGTAATGCCAAGACAATAACAAACATGCACAGCTTTTGAGAGATTAAATGTTTTCAAGGAAAAATGAATGAAAGGAAAATAGTACATGCTTTTACATACATCCAATCTGTTGATTCCAATCTGACCTTTAACATATATCAGAGTAGTCACTACAGGATTCATTTCACACATGTAGCATCAGCACGTCTCACAATACATATGTTACTGTACACTACAGCCTGTAATAATTCAACAGAGTTGAATCAACACCTCTTAGACAGTTTCCACAATTTCTGAACATACCATATTGCTTTGCATTAGAAAAATGTTCTTTGAAAAAAATACATAAATCCATTATTTGTTGGCTTATTTAACCATACCTTACATGTTTTTTTAAAGGGCACAGAAAAAAAAAAGCAGTAGAAAACGTGACACGAGTTCATTTGCTACTGCAATGTATACTATGTTCTGCAGTAACGACAAGATTACGGACACAAGAGTGGTTGTGTAACCATGGAAACACACTGATATGTGTTCACACATTGTGACTGGGCCCAATGTTACTGTGCATGTTTGTTGTGGTTTTAACTCAAACACCTGCATGCTGCTCGACTTCATGGATCCATGGGTAAATACTTCCGAAGGGTACAACAGATTATTCTTCTGCCAGACTAAATCACACCCAGCCCACCTCAGGGTGATGAAGAGAGAGAGAGAGAGAGAGAGAGAGAGAGAGAGAGAGAGAGAGAGAGAGAGGGGCCCAGTGGCCAAAAGAGAAGGGTGAAACTCTACATTTTCCCATTATATTGGGGTTTATTCTATAGAGTGATAGTAACAGTGATAAGGGAATGGTAAAACAGATGTAAAGAAATGATCTTGAATGGCTCCAAATATGTTAATAAATAAATTTTGCAGGTGAAAGTTTTCATACACTTGCTGGTCTCCTGTGATGCTGCAAGTTCCTCCATCCTGCCAAAATATCATTCAGTGCTTTATCTGATATACAGTAGTACTCCTTTACCCATTAATTGCTCATCGCTGCGTTCATTGCATTCATTCATTTAGTTCTAAGTTTTGTGTACTGATTATGTGGTTTGTGCGTATGGAGTGTTACGGTCACCGTTTATGAGCCAAGAATTGTGTCACCTCCAGATTGAGACCGAATGAATGAATCGGCTATTGCTTTCCCTTTTTCTAAGTGTGAATTCCCCAAGGTGAATTTAATGTATTATATAAAGGATTATATCATACCTCATATTCGCTACACAGACATTGCCTTGTTGACTATGAAAGAGCTTGCACATCGAATAGACTTCGTGCTACGTAATAGCATGTTGCTAAAGGTGCAATATTTCAGTATACAGAGCATCAACATAGCAATGTTATGAAAAGATTGAATGGAGTAATGTCTTCCTGAGCAGAAAATGAAGTCGCTCTCTTGCTCTGTGTGTTTTGCTATCTAAGCGTCTGATAGCTTGAACTGTTAGCACCGTTAGCTGCAAGCCGCCAGCTAAGCCATTGCCTTATTGAGAGCCGTTGGGAGGCAACAGCAATGCTCCGGACTGCGTATAAAGCTGTTTAAACACACTACTCAAATGTTCATTTAACATGCTAAATGTCTTACAGTGGTCAAAGTGAGAGAAACAATATATAAATCAAGACTTCCTATAAAAGAGGAAGAGAAAGCTTACAAATAATAGTCAAATATAACTTTCAGGGTTGACGCTAACGCTTTATTTAAAATGTGTTGTTTCAGGGCCCATTCTCATTGTCACAGCGTGAGAGTGTGTGTGCGTATTTGCGAAACAGAAGTGATCATGGGGTTTAAAAGCTGAATATTCTGAATCTGTGCAGTGTGCGTGGGAGAGGAAATAAACAAAAGGCATTAAATGGGTGTGCGTGTGGAAGTGTGGGAGTGTGCATGTGTCCGTTCGGAAGTGAGCAGGAGATTTAAGAAAGAGATCTCTTGATTAGAAAAAGAGAAAAGCCTCTTTAAGAATGCAAAGCTGAGGCCCTTCTGTGAGTGTGTGTGTGTGAGTGTGTGTGTGAGTGTGTGTGTGTGTGTGTGTGTGTGTGTGTGTGTGTGTGTGTGTGTGTGTGTGTGTGTGTGTGTGTGTGTGTGCGTGTTTGGGCACGTTAACCTGACACTTTGTCTGTTTCATGTCTTGGTGCCATTAGAGGTCATCCCTTTGGAGGATGGTCACTAACACCATTTAGATTGCGCTTTTAATCTTTGCCAACAATCAAACACACACACACACACACACGCACACACACACACACACACACACACACACACACACACACACACACACACACACACACACATGCACACACACACACACACACACACACACACACACACACACACACATGCACACACGCGTCACACAAGCTCTCTTTATCTTTTTTAGCATCAGAAGCAAAACCCATACGTCTGTTCCGTCACATAGCTGTGACACAAAAGACACTTGTTACATCACTGTGTCAAGAGAGAAGCCTTCAAACCGCACATTTGTTCACGTATCCTCTCAAATGCTTGACACAGATGCTAGCTTTAGTTACTTTTTGACGCGATGCCCTGGAAATGATGCCCGCTTACCTCACGATTCAGTTCGTGCTGCATTGTGTGAATACATGCAGTTTCTACTTTCTTGAGTGCATATATTTAAAGCTTGCTTGAAAATTGATAATTCACCAAGGATTGGTGTTGGTGCTCTGAGAGCTGTTCGACTGGCATGACACGCTCAACCTTTTTGGCTTTGTGACCTTTGAAGATCTGAAAGTATGCCAAGTCAGCCAAGATGTGCAACAACAGATAAGGGACCAGTCAACCCCTTTCTTTAGCTTTTCTGCCACCTTCAGATCCCTTACCATCCAATCTGTGGGTGTTACCAAGGCTGCAAATTATGATCACAAGCCCTCTATGTGTTGGCAGATTAAAAAGCTTGGCAAGAAACTCTTGCTTTTCAAGCCTTTATGAAGCATTGTTCACGGGAGCATGTTCTCTGGTAAAAAAACACAAAACTAATTAACTGCCAGTTGGGAGCCGGTTACATTCATCAGTACACAGCAAAACCCAATTACATCCCTCTCATTTAAAACCTAATGTTTAGACAACAAAGACAGCCAGCTGCGTCAAAGTCTTGAACACTTAAATCCACTCGCAGTGCAGAATGATACAACTTAGTTTCTCAGGCCATTAACTGAGGAACACATGAGCACTTTCAATCACCTTTATTGTACAGTGATAACCAGGAGGACCTTTAATCATCTCTAATGTTAACACGAGACAGCCTGGAGTATCCTTAATCTTCTTAAGTCAGTAATCTTGACTACGGGACAGCAGGAGAGCGCTTCCATCTCATTCAGCTTCAAGTGTAGACGGAGGCATTGTCAAGGATCCTCCATCAAACAGCTAATACAGACATCAGGGAATGTGTCGTGTGACATTGTACAGCTCAAACGTGTTGCATGCTGATGAGGCGCCAATCAGAGGGGCTCTAATTATTGCTGACAATGATCAAAAATATCAGACTTGAATGTTTCACCCACAATAATTGATTTGTTGGACACTTTGAGGCAATGAGATAAGCTGTAAATATTGATATACATATATATATATATATATATATATATACCGTATATATATCTCAATTTGAATGTATTTGTACTCTTATTCTAATAGTATTGCCCAACATCTTTGCATTAGCATTCCTTTGGAGTCATATTACCTTTTAGCTCTTCCTTTGGTCTCCACCAACTCCTGAGGGGAATATCCGGATCTTTAGTGCTCGTCTATGTCCACCAGCTCGCTGCTATCATTGTTGTCTGCTGTTTAGTGATGAGCAGGAAGCTTACAGTGGGTTTTGGGGGAATTTTTTTGTGAAAACAGCTACCAACTGTTGCTGGAAACAAGGTTGATGAGAGTGGTGAGAATTAAATAGTTAAGTTTAGGGTGATAAAAAATGAAAAAAAAATCTGTAAAGGACTTTAAGCGACTCCTTTCACAGTACACAAAGTCATCTGTGTACTGATCCAAAGATCCATTTGTCATGCCAAAATATCGATAAGTGCAGCCATAAATATTTAGTAGCCGGAGGACGTATGCAGTGTACTTTTGGTTAAGGGACCAGGTCTCGTTTAGAGAAGACAATATATTCAACAATACATTAAAATGTAATCCCCAAAGATCTTTCCATCGCTGTGGTCAGGAGTTATGAATAACTATTGGTTCAGAGTAAAACCCAAATTTATCAGTGAGCAACCGTGTGACTGGGAGAAGAGAAGGTTAAAGTCAATGAAATTAGGTCGGATGAAATCACAATGTGCGTTTCCATCCTTCTGTCTGATTCAGCGAATAAGCGACGGCACACAAACCATGTGACTTCAACGTCCACTGAAGAAAAATCAGCAGATTAAAACAGGCCCCTAATCGCACCACATTTCTCTCAGGTAACCTCCTCACATTAATACATGAAACAAACACTTCAGATTCATATTTCCATCTAGTTTTGAATATGTTTGACCTGCGTTCGACCTTTTTCTGCAATTGTAAAAATGGTTTTCCTGCTTGAGAATTAGCGCCATCTACTGAATATCTCGACGTACCAACTATTAACAATTGCATAGCGGTAGTGGATTAAAACAATCAATCATTAACATTATCTTTTAAAGATAAATCGGAAAAGTTCTTTGAGACATTTGGATATAAACCTGGCTATAGATGACCCCAAAAATGGGACAAGATAATCACATTTTGACACTTAAAACCAGAAATTACTCCTGACCCCTGACTTTGTTAGACAACAGAATGCTTACAAATAGGGCTACTTCAGATTTACCTGGAGGTAAAGTCATTTATTTATTTATTTGTTCCTGATGGTCAGAGTATTTGAAAAAAAAAAAAAAAAAAATCAATGTGTCAGCTGTAAACTCAATTTCTTTCGCTGTTGTGGGAAGAGGTAAATCAGAGGTTAAGTTCATTTCTTTGGACACATCATTTCTTGGCATTGATGTGATTTCCAATCAGTGACCAAACCAAAACCAAAAATGATATATTGGGGTATATATTGTGAAAGTTTAAAGCAACTGTACTGAGGTTTGTTTGGTTTGACAACTTGCGCTTTGGACAAACTTGATATTTCAGATTGTCCCCGTGGAAGTAACACCACCACGGAGAACAAGCGCCCCGGAGGGAAGGAGACAGCAGCGTAACATTTTGTAGCTTCTACACCATGTAGTGCTGAGGGTGCTACTTTGTCCTCTCACTGCTGCCGTAGTGTGAGCTTGACAAAGGGGCCCCGATGGTGCTGGTCTCCTTCCTTACAACTGATTTCCCGCACACACACACACACACACACACACACACACACTCTGTGTGAGTGTCAAAGTGTGTGTGAAAACACATGACATGAATGCAGAGATGCAAGCACACACACACTTCTTAATATACAGACATAGTACAAACTTTGATTGAGGAGAAGAGCGAAATAGTGAGAATGAAAAGAAAAATAATCTGTTTCCACGTGAATACAGTACAGTGAATACAAAAATGAAATCCATTTTTTGGTAAAAATCCATTTGGTATCTTTTCGTCATCATCTTCTTATCACGTTTGGGGGGATTGCGGGACACCTATTTCTAATGTCAGTTGAAAGCTCTTTATTTCCATCTCACAGCGTCTCAATTCACTTTCGACTGACTTGCAGTCGCCACAGAGAAGAATGTCAAAAGAAACTACATTCCACACGACACTGATGGAACCTTGGCTCTCAGTTGCTCCCTGCTCTTCTTTTCCAGATTTGACAGGGGCTTGAAAAAGTTTTGTAATTTGAAGGGAAAATGATCTGATGAACTCACTGATTCTAAAGCAAATGGACTCTGCAAGACCAGACCTTGTGGGACCAAAATATAGTGATTTTTGTGAAATGAAAGTGCTATTCTGCAGTGGGTTTCATTACTGCAGGGTAGTTGGATTAGTTAACAAGTTGATTTTTGTTTTATTTGGTGTTTTTTTCAGATGAAGAAATATGAAAGATTTTGACAAAGAATACATTCACATTGATTGGTCACATTTAAATATAATGGAAAAAAAGAATCAAATTTGAAAAGTAAATGGGTGGCACTCCTAAGCTCCTTCTACACCCGTCTCACTTACATAAATTGTGTCTAGACGGGTGTCTGAAAGTGCTTGACATCATTCTTTTTGCTTAATATTTACTGACTATTCCTAAACTAATGGGGTCAACAGGTTGAACATAAAATGAATATGATGATACATATATCAGTGATTGTTCGCGGCTGTTTAAGCTGTAAACGTAGAAGAAATATCACACACATTAGTTTAGTTTGTTTTGGCAGATATTGAGATACCTCTTGCTGCTGTGTGTGCTCTCTCTTTATGCTTTATCTCAATCGAATGTATCTCAAAAATAACATTTAAGCAAAGGTGTTCTGCCAATGTACTACTTTTTGACAGTGCAATAGAGAAGAATGTGCCTGAGACTAAGGAAACTGTAGAGGAGGACCATGATTGTGAGGCATCCTCCTCTGATTTGAAGGAGACCCTTGCGGTTTACCCTTATTTGTCAGGTAATGTCCGTACTGAAGCAGCACCACTTCCATAGTTATCTTAACCCATACTACAAATTTTTCCAAAAGCCAACCAAGTACTTTCGTAGCCCAAACACTGCAGGGGCTTGTGCACTGATTGCTCATGTTGCTGGACGTTCTTTAGGAGAATGCACGAAAAATGACAAAACAGCTTTCCGTAAGATATCATATTAACCGTCGTATCAGGATACGTTGAAGTATAAGAATTATTCTATTCTGTCCTTTAGGTACGGGGACGTGTTGGTGGTGTCACAACCATCTGTTGTCCACTAAGTGAATGTCTGTGTGCGTTTGCATATCTGCAAGCTTTCATGCTTGCCTGCTCGTTGTTTCTTCCAGAACAAGAGGCTCTCTTTGACAGACTCGTATGGCGTGGTGCCCTTGCTCATCGTAGCTGACCCGTGTAATATCTGGGCTGCTGCCCTGGTCGGAGTCGTCGCGGAACTAGTGGGAAGAAAACTTTTTATTGTTACACCATGCTGCAAGCCATTAAAACATTTTCCAATTTGTGAGAAATGCTTCAACACAAACACATTCAATGATTATTACAATATGAAGTATGACATTATTGGATTGTGAATAATTTCCATAACTACGTGTTTCTGATTAACAATAGAGTGCAGGGTTTTTTTTTTTGTTCAGTATGGTTTTCATGTAATGGAGACATCTAAAATGGTTTATTCATTCAAAAGTCTTCTCTTCAGCCTCATACAACTGGCTTACTTAAGTATTCAAAACAATTGCAAAGTTAAATGCTGTCTCATTTACTGTATTCCCCCCTCTCAGCCAGGCCTCATGGTTCATATACATAATATGAGTCTGTTCCCCTGCTTATGATCATATTAGTGTGGTATCACACGACAGGAGTGACTGCTTCTTTACCTAGGATGCTCTGGGGCTAACATTCCCCGCTGGGTCTCCATTAACCCCATTTTTCTTGCCCTCTCTGTGCATTGTGTTGGTTTCCTATGATGGTCTGTTGTGAGGCCATTTAATAAAACAGAAATTAATGTGATAACATTTACAATTTAATCATGTATAAATGGAAATGGTGACGGTGTTGAAACCAGATTTTGCAAAAGGGAACCTTTCCCCATGACACAAATATTTTAAAGTTGTCGGCAACTAGTTGCTTATTTAAACATCCAGTGTATTTGGAGCAATGTTATCATTCATTTGGAATCTAAGTCCAATATTCACTCTATTTTAGGGAGTGATAACTCTCACTATGTTTGTCAAGACAAGCTTTTTTTTTTCATACCAAATGTAGTCAACTGATCTCTTATAATAATATTAATATGGAAACGTAAAAGACATTTACATATTATTTTTAAACTTTGAATAATGAAAGCTGACCACTTACTATAAAATAACTTTTAGCAGTGAGTATTGGCAGAATGTTTACATAAGGAGGGTTCAACATTGTCTTCTAAAAATACAATATTTAGATGATGTGCCACATTTCAGGGGATCCGACATGAACATAATCCGATATATGGCAAGTATAACAAGCTAAGGTTGCAATTTGTTGCCATTTAAAGGTGGAATTGTAAAGTCCAGTAATATCTGCTTCTGCCTGTCAATCATTTGGATCTGTTGTACACCAAATGCCTTTCAAACCGTCAAATTTCATAGTTGTAGGAGTAATGTTTTTAAATATGTTGAAACCTAAATAGATGTTTTTCTTTGCCACATTAAAATATGAGTGGGTTTTCGTGAATTTTATAAACTGGTTGAGATGATGAATATATGAATAAAATGTATGACCAATGTGCTTTAATGAGGACCAGTGAAGCTTTAAAAGAGGTTATTCACGAACGAGAAATTAGTTCCCAGTAGGCTAATTTATTCACACAATGTTACAGTCAGATACTGTAGACTTTCTTACAGCCTTCTTTTCTTAAAACCTTTTTATTTGAAAAGCTGCTTTATTCAGTAATCCTCTTGGCAGCAGAAGAACCGTTACGTTTTAATTTTAATATTTGTTCATTACAATGCTTATCTCATTAGCATAAAAGCACAGCTGGTGGTCATGCCTCTTACTCATACCACTCCAGGCTACTTCAGGTGTTGGACAAATGGACAGCATGACACAGGGAAAAAGTATTGAACACATGAAGAAAGGGAGGTGCAAAAAGGCATGGAAAGCCAAGACACCAGCTGAAATCTATCAGTAATTAGAAAGCAGTCCTGCCCCTTGTCAGTGCAAATTAATATCAGCTGGTTCAGTCCCAACTGATGGCCTATAAAAAGGTGTCTCATTACCAAGGTGTCACACAAGAAACATCTCATGATGGGTAAAAGCAAAGAGCTCTCTCAAGACCTTCACAACCTTATTGTTGCAGAACATACTGATGGCATTGGTTACAGAAGGATTTCTAAACTTCTGAATGTTCCAGTGAGCACTGTTGGGGCCATAATCCGGAAGTGGAAAGAACATCATTTCACCATAAACCGGCCACGACCAGGTGCTCCTCGCAAGATTTCTGACAGAGGAGTGAAAATAATTATCAGAAGAGTTGTCCAAGAGCCAAGGACCACTAGTGGAGAGCTTCAGAAAGACCTGGAATTAGTAGGTACAATTGTTTCAAAGAAAACAATAAGTAATGCATCAACCACCGTGGCCTGTATGAACGCTCACCACGCAAGACTCCACTGCTGAAGAAAAAGCATGTTGAAGCTCGTTTAAAGTTTGCTGCACAACATTTAGACAAGCCTGTGAAATACTGGGAGGATATAGTCTGGTCAGATGAGACCAAAATTGAACTCTTTGGATGCCATAATACACACCATGTTTGGAGGTCAGATGGCACTGCACATCACCCCAAAAACACCAGACCAACAGTGAAGTTTGGAGGTGGGAACATCATGGTGTGGGGCAGTTTTTCAGCATACGGCACTGGCAAACTTGCAAAAATCTGCTGCCATCTACCAGGGTGATGAAGATGAAACGAGGGTGGACATTTCAGCAAGACAATGATCCAAAACACACAGCCAAGGAAACTCTCAATTGGTTTCAGAGAAAGAAAATAAAGCTGCTAGAATGGACCAGCCAATCACCTGACTTGAATCCAATAGAAAATATATGGAAAGAACTAAAGATCAGAGTTCATAGAAGAGGCCCACGGAACCTTCAAGATCTGAAGACCGTTTGTGTGGAAGAATGGGCCAAAATCACACCTGAGCAATGCATGTGACTAGTTTCTCCATACAGGAGGCGTCTTGAAGCTGTCATTACCAACAAAGGCTTCTGTACCAAGTATTAAATACATTTCAGTAAGCGTGTTCAATACTTTTTCCCTGTGTCATTCCATTTTATTACACATAACTTAATTTCTGAACGTATTTGTTTGGTTGTCTTTGTATGTATGGATTACTTGGGTTGTTACCGACATCTGGTGAACATTTCATGTCAATAGCACCTTTAGAAATATATTTACTGAGAAAAAAACGGTGACGTGTTCAATACTTATTTTACCCGCTGTATTATTAAGTCAAGTAAGTCTTAGCTAGTTTAGGAATATGTTAGAATAGAGACGGAGGTCATGCAAAGACATTTGCTTCATTGTTGCCATGAAGCCTGATATGTAAATGTTAGCATATTGTTTTGTAACTAAAACTTCATTGCATACTTGTTTTTGGCAATAGTGGCATCAGAAATCGCTAAATACACGATAAAAACTACATTACCTCATTAAGTTGATATGACAAAAATTTAAAGCAAACAGCTGTTTGTTTGCACATCTAGCTGACACAAGACGATTAGCTTTCAATATTCACTCTGTTTTACTTTGTTTTGGTCTCCACCAACTCATGGTTCTTTAGCTGCAAATGCTTTAATATGTTCTCCAGCTAGTTCTCCAGTCTGGTGCTGGACAAATATGCATATTTATTTGTGTTGTTTTTTTTACTGAAAACAGCTGCAAGGTGGATAAGGGGCTTGTGAGAGCGCTGAGACTGAACCAAAACAATAGAGTTGGCTGTTGTTGGCTAATGTTTGGCTCAATGAAGCCAGATTTGTCAAGGACAGTTGGCCTGTGGAAGTTGCTTTGAGCGTTAGATGCCTGGATCGGATAGAAAGCCTGGCACACACACAAAGAGCCAAATAATAGACAATGAGTGAACAACACTGTGAACCGATAGAGAAAAAAGTGAGGAACCTTAAGGTGAAATTAATAAGTAAATTTAACTCAAATTACAAAGCTGAATATAATGGGGCAACATTCAGGATTTGGCATTGAGCCATACACTCACATATCATAACCCATTACACCCATAATGATAATAATGAAGACATTTATTTATTTATTTCCTAACCTAATAACCCAAAAAGACCATGGAGCAGAAGGCAGGTTTAGTGCCTCCGGGTTTTTACTTAATGTATCCCAAATCTTTTTTTATACATTCTTAACGAGATAAAATGCATTAGCTATCAGTGAATAAAGTGATATATAAAAAAACAAAACAGATAAAAATAACTCATGAAGACATTAATGTATAGCAGTGTTTGTGACATGTTATGTGACACGACCAGTGTTGCACTAAGCTTCTTGTTGAAAAATGTGGTTGAGATGCAGGGTTTTTCAAAGATGTTCAAAACATGTATTAGTGTAGTACAGCACTTCGACATTTGCTTTGACATTCAGCAACAGTTAAATCTGATTTCATGCGCTGCACTACTTACATTGAGCGTAGTGAAGAAAAAACAAGCGTCTCTCTTTGCATTTTTACACAGAGCCTAAATATGCATTAAATGCATTATATTTTTAGGCGACTTGGGGGCAGTATAAGGGGGGTATTTCAGCAACGAGCCTATCTTTTCATCCAGCTGACAAAGAGCAACATTAGCATGTATTCCTTGTATGAGTCATGTTTCTGGCCTTCTGATGATTCTAAATCAAACATTGGGCTGTGTTAAAAATTGTAATCTAACATAATCATATTAAGTATGATATAAAATGGAGTATTTAGTGTGTTCACATTGCATAGCTTTTAAAGCGAGAAATGCCCGGATGTTTACTACATTTGCAAGAATTTCTGAATATGACATGTTAGCTCAATGCACATACTCAACCCCACCCTAAATTCATTGCGTGGGGGCAGTCTTTTTAGACAGGCTAAAAGTTGTTAATATGTAACTTTTATATGTAACAATATGTGTTCGGTTTATCAACACACGAGAGGTGTGAGAGTGAATCGAAACAATAAGCTGAAAGACGCTAATAGGCGTTGTAAAACTGAGGGAACTGCAAAGTTGGATAATAATTCTCACATTTTACATTACACATTTCCTTTGTCAATATAAAAGTAATTTAGTGCAGCTTTAACTTTTGCATCAGGCATACACACAGCCCTATACTTTGAGTCAGGTTAGAGTTCTTGATGTTGCTTTGCTGTTTCTTCACTGGACTTTTTAGAACTGATCTCACAACCAACAAAGCCCTCCAGCAGCCTTATGATGTTTTTTTTTCCTATTTTGATCTAGGCTATCAGTAACAGAAGACAAAGTAAGTAATGTTTTATTTTAGTTACTCCAAGCAAAAAACTACCATACACTGGCTATTTAACACAGCAATTGTACAAGATGCATGTTATCAAACTCATTGTGTCACAGATGTGTGTGCTAACAATAATAGCCTGACTGACTGACAGCTGAATAAAAAGACTTTCACAGGAATAAAGGGCTTAGTGAGGTGGCCAATTTCCCGAGACAGCAGCTCCCAGAAGGTGAACAAGTTACAAAAACATTTGCATGCATCATATCGTTACACTGACTTTGACAACTCAGACTAAAATGCCAGACATTGTTTTCCATCATAGTTATTACTTGTCTTTTAAACTGTGAATTCCCCGTTTTCCTTTTCTCTCTCTTATCTGTTGTATTCTCTGATCAAGACATTTTGGTGTTTCTGTGTGTGTGTACGTGTGTCCTGCTGGGAGAAATGAGGGATACCAAAGTCCATTCAGAGTCCTGCTGAGATAGAAATTAGCATCTCAGCACACAATCAAACACATAAACGTCTGAATGTTTATATGTGAAGTCTTCGGTGCTTTAAACTGAAAAATACTACTAAGTAGAAGAATGTGTTCTATCTACCAAAATTGAAATTAAAGCCAAAGGTAACAAACGCAAAGTCTATGTTGATGATGCCATTGCTCCCCCTGTTTTCACATACCTGCTGTATTGTGCGGCATTACACTACTGAACATGACTTACAACCAAGAAGCCAGAAAATTCTGTCGACACTGAACGTTTTTGCAAACACAAATATGATTAATGTCGACGGTTCCACACCAAAAATTTGTTACATCATGAATATGTTATATATTAGCTTTGTGTCACTGTTGCATAAGTCCACAAAGATCATGGTTTGTGTTCAAATAAAATTGTAACAAATAATGTTAAGTAACAGGCATATTCCTTTTATTCAACAAACGTAGAGTCAACATTTCATTTTGTTTCCACACAGGACACGAACAGCGGACTCCTGGGTGACAGTCCTGGGTGACAGTCCTGTGTTTGTTTGACAACCCATCCATCACCCCTCCTTTCTTACTGGACTTTCTTGATTTTTATGCTCGCTATTATACCACAAAACTTTCAAGAGTGGTTGCTTGATATACGTCACTCGGTCTGCGTGGAGGTTTGAGTTTAATCACTGCAGAACACTGCTTAGTCAGGGAGTATTATCACTAGAATCATCACATCATGCACAAAACGGTCATGTAAGCCACCATCAAAAGCAACCACAATTTTTTTATCAACCCGACCCTGAATTTATACTACACTGTACAACTGACAATTGATTGGTTGCAGATGAAAGGATTCGGCGAGCCTCGTGTTGAAGATTGTGTGACTGCAGTTACAATGGTGGACTCTGCCACCACCGGCAATGCAAACTACTACATAAAGAGATTATTACTGAATATGAATACATTCAGTGGCTATTGCAGAAAAAAAGCCAACCCCAAATTGTATCAGAACTGAAGCTTGATGTCATGTAAATCTTAACGATGCATCGTTAAATGTAAAGAAGGCCCCTTGAGACAACGTAGATTTGCATCTCCAACAAGTATGAGGAGCCTAATTTCCTAAAAGAAACTGAAACAATTAGCTTCACTGCCATTAGCTTGAAACACTGATGAATGATCTACATCAGACCTGCTCAACTGGCTGATAATGACCCTCATCCCAGCCAATCACAAATAAGTATTCTCTCTACACATACATTGGAACACATAATTAATGTTCTGCAATCATACTTTGTTGGCTCTATTGTCCATATTTTATTGTCTGATTACAATACATGAATTGTCTCCAAATATGTCGGTAACAGTAGGTGACAACTAACATACCACAGTACACTAATTGAGAATAAAACACTAATCAAACACCTCTCAGATCACAAAGAAAGCATCCTCCACCAATGTCACTTCATTTTGTAGTTCAATTAATTCAATATATCATTAGAAGTGGTATTGTAGTGGATAAAAACAGAGCGCTGGTTTCTATTTATTTTAAGATCAGATGCCTTATTCTTATATCTAAGTCATAATCTATTTATATTTCTTGCCTAATGAAGAAGCGTGTTGAATAAAGTACATCTTTGCAAATGGACAGCTACTACTTTATCCTGTGAATGTTATCCAGAGTCCTGTTTGCAGATTCAATGCGCCCTTCTCCCTGTGCACCCTCCCCTCCTGGTCTCCTCTTATCCTCCGTGTCTTCTGCAGAATGGCAAATGAAGGATTTCTGGAGGATTTTTTACTCCCGTACCATCAACAAACCTCTGACAGAGAAAAAGCAAGTGGCCTAGTAATAATTCTGTCATACGGCCCAAGGATGGCTGGTCTAGTCATGTCCCAGGCAGATAAGGCATTACAAGGGCTTTCTGTCTCTGTTGTCTGTGGAAGTGAAAGTTTCCAAGGTCATGCCTTCACGGAATTTGGTTTTGGTGCTTAAGAGCCAAGCTATAAACAAAAAGAAAAGCTGAGGTCACGGTATGTTGTTTGCTTCTTCTTCGGGGGGTTCAGTAACTTTCTCCATCTCTGTCTCCATCACTTTCTTTGCCACACTTTCCCTCCCTCCTCTCTGACTCCCCATAAACCTCCATATCCTCTTTTTTTGCTGTCTCATCCTCCATCTTCCTTTGCTCTCACTTCCTCTGTGTAAACATTTTTTTTTTCTCTCAATGCCTTGTGAAATTTTGTGTGCGTGAGGTCGTCTATAGTGTGTGTGTGTGTGTGTGTGTTTTAGGGAGTTATTTTTCAGTGAAAACTCATTGCAAATAAGGGGATAGAGGTGCAAAGCACAATTGGCTGGGGCTTAACTCACTCTACATAATTGTTGCCTTTAAATGCATTTTCAACGTCAGGGGTTTAAGCGCCTGATATGCTTAACTGAGAGAGGAATAGGGCTGAGGCTGTTGCGAGTCATCCTGATGATGGTGATGGAGAGGAGGAGAAAGAGGCAGAGACAGAGGTCACATGGGGAGACGGAGGAAAGGAGAGAGCAAGAGAGTCAGCAAACTAGGAAAAAAAGGTACAACTGGACTGTTCACCTCCATGTTTTGGCTGTTGTTTTCATTACGCTACATAATGCAGGTCTCAGAGACTGTGTTAGACTGTACAGGACAAATGACCTGCAATGTATTGCAGTGCATACTTCCTAATTCTATTTCCAAATGCTGTTGCATGTCACACGCAGCAAGGTGCAGACCAGTTTGAGCTTCAGTGCTCAATGCGATTCAATGCAAACCCCGTCAAAATTAAAACATGTTGCACAATCGGTAACCTGTTAGGGACACTAACGGACCCTCACAGACTGTGAGGGTTTAGGGCAGTCCCACTGTCAATTCGTTGGGTTTTTGAAACCTTTATGAGCCATTTCCATAAATCCGCATTTCTGAAGACTTTGCCCAAGGGAATTACCCTCAATTCATAGCAATGTGAAGTTGAACACGGGTTTAACAGTGGAAAGTGTGGAGAAGTAAAAAGGTAAACAAAGAGGGCGGCACATGGGTATTCAGCCTGGCAAATTCCATTTACTCAGAAACATTAAGGATTAAAAATGTAACATAACATCACATGAAATCAGAGGAATGGAAGCAGAGATTATATTTATTTATGCATCAAACATTCCATTTCGTCATTGACGCTGTTTTGACAAAAACGAATGAATATATTATTTGAAATGACCTCTCATCTTGTGAGGAGAGAGAGTGGAAGACAGTCAAATCAGGGAGCAAAAACTATAAAATAAATACTCACAATTGTACATAATATTTTTTTATATATATTTTATTTTGTCATGGTTACGTGACACGTGACACGTGACACGTTACAGTAAAGTGCTGTCCCATTTGTTTATACACCATTTCAAGCCCTTAGAGTCTCTCACACTCAACACTTTACCAGGTGACGTCAGTAAGTCCCTGAGGGTTCAGGGTTTAAGGCCTAAGGGGGACATTGGCATTGATCCTGTGGCTGATTGTGTCTGAGGGCCATTTGATGTGTCCTTATATGCTGGACACTGATCAATATCATGACATTATTATCCTGTTTTTTCCCAAATATGATAAAATAATCCCAAACATAATATCACAACCATCAAGATTCACTAGCAAATACAATCTTTCATCTCAACACAAGAGTCTGCAGCCATGCTAATGCTAATGTCAGCATGCTACAGTTATATGCTCACTATAATGCCTGACATGCTGATGTTTTGCACCTTTAATGTCTGCCATGTTCATTATCTTGGTTTAGCTGAAGGCCGATGGGAATGGCAATGGTTTTGAAGGTATTCAATCATAAATATAAGTAAGCTCTGTTATTCACAACGACATGCTAAGATCAACAAATCTGTTTAATCAAATCTTTGCCCTTTGCCCTACATTCTCGTCATGTGAGTATTTAAAGTGGTGCTGGTTCATCAACAAGAATGTCTTTGCATTCATAAAATGTTTGCTGTGATATATTTTACTTGCAGAAGTTACAACAAAAAAAAAAGCATTACAAATGTGAAATTAAATAATATTTTGTTTCCATGGGATTGTCACTTACACACATGAGAGCGGCTGTTAGTAACGTCTGTCATTGTCAGGGCCAATAAAAGCACTACAATATCCTTTTGCTTTACCGGAACTATTACTTTGCTCAAATTGCCCCAAAGACACAATGCCAAAATGGAAAAGAACGACTGACAGAGCATTTTTTTTATTTTTATAATTACAATTTGATCTTTCCTTCTCATGTTTCTACTAAATGGCTCTGCTTTAATCACCCAGCTCCCTGCTCTCTATTGTAAAAACACGACATTAGTATTTGTGTCAATTACAGACCGGTGAAATCTGTGCCAGACTCTTGTCCATGCCTTCCCTCTGGTGGCTGATAGAGGTTGATTAAAGTCATAAATTACTTAGTGCTTATTCAAGTAAAACTGTAGTTTCCGACATCAGGCAGCGTTCCTTTACAGTGAGGACAGCAACATGTATTTCCACTCTTGGCGACTGCTAGCAGGGACTGGTTCTGATAAGAGAGCTGCTTCTTGTTGACACTGCCATCAGCAGAGCCACAGTCCCTCTTGTTGCCCTCCTGCTGCCTCCACCTCCCACTGCAACACCTCCACACAGTGGTGGTGGTGGTGGTGGTGGTGGGGTGGGGGGGGCCTTGATCAAGTGTCATCCGTGGAAGAGGGCCCAGCGGATCAAGAGTTGCAGGAGGAGGCCGTCAAGTTGGAGCCCATCAGCCTCCCTGCCTCCAAATCCTCTGGGCTGTTGGAGGCCTCTCGGTGTACTGTGCTGGCCGGCTTTGTCCGCCAAGCCTAAGCCAGATCATCTGTGCGAGCGAGTCCAGCTCCTCCTCTGGCTGCAGTCCTGGTCCAAATCCCAGCCGCTGCCTTCGCTCCTGGCCTAGGCGAAGGCAAGATAAGAGGATCCCCCCATCCCCCCCATCCCCCGGCAGCGTGTTTTTCCTCCCTAAAATCCCAGCTGCTGACCGTGCAGAGGTAAGGTTGTGAAATGTAGTTTCAACAACAATGTTGTATCTTGTCAGGGGTGTTGTTGCTCTTGTTCCATTTCTTGCTTTTCTCTTCCTGTTGCCGGAGCAGTCGTGGATCGCCTGGAGTCCACCCAGGACTCCTTAACTTTACGGTGGATGAATCTACAATATTCAATTTAATTAGAATCCTGTTTTTTTTTGGTGTAATTTCCACCAATCAACCTATTTATTATAAGGAAAGCATAAAGTTTAAAGAGGTGATGGAATCATAGGCTGCAACTAAAGTCACAGGTGGAGACTTAACGGCTGTTAATGTGGATGTGATTTTTTTTTTTTATAAATGCAGTCAAAGACTTAATGACTCACAATGACATGGTAACAACTGTAAAATGAGTGCAAACCTCCACCAATACCGAGCATGTCTGAACAGTCATTTCAAAGGCTGATGTTCATTTATCATTTGCCTCTCGAGTTGATTTTTTTCTGCGGAAAGCACATTTTACCAATACCAGCATTATTTAACCTGAGGCTGTTGTCTTCCACTGAAAGAGGTGTGAGTCAATACATGTGCATTTAGAGCAGCATTGAAATCTGACAGCTTGAACCCCTTCAGGAGATGGCAAAGGAAGCATTGTATTTTGATGTTATACAAGCATAAATACATCCATCTCTCTCAGACCCCAATAAAGGATCGTTCTGATCGACTGACAGCTGTATATAAGAAATAGTCAAATGTTTAGCTGTGGATACAAACTTATTTAGTCTTATATAGACTTCTTGTTCGTGTTAGTTTCTGTTTTATCCAAATTTGGAATTAAGTTACGATTTGTATGGGAGAGCAAATCGACGGTTCAGTTGGAGGCCCTACAATTTTAACTATGACGCTCTAGGTATCCCGACAGATTTGTAAGGGACAACGTTTCAGTGTCCACTTGTTACATGCGTAGTGTCTTTTCAAAGTAAATGTCCAACCTAGGTTTAATTTGTTTTTAGGTTTATATTTTTTAGGTTCACGCAACAATAGTAATTGGTTAGGCTTGGGCAAAGATAGTGGTTTGGGTAAATGGTAAATGGACTGTACTTGTATAGCGCTTTTCTAGTCTTCCGACCACTCAAAGCGCTTTTACATTACTAATCATTCACCCATTCATACACTGATGACAGGGGCTACCATGCAAGGTGCCACCTGAACATCAGGACCCTAACTAACATTCATACACCGCAGGAACAACTTGGGGTTAAGTGTCTTGCCCAAGGACACATCGGCATGGACTGCCGGAGCCAGGGATCGAACCGCCGATCCTCTGATTGGGTGACGACCCTGCTCTCCACTGAGCCACAGCCGCCCTCAACCTAAAAAATAGGTTTGACCTACATAAAATAAGTATGCTTGCTACGTACAAAAAAAGGGTAAACAAGTCAATGTTGCCTTGGTTTCATAAAGGACACAAACAGCAGTCTCCTGGGTGAAAGTCTGCTTTTGTTTGATCCAACCTTCCACCACAACATCATGCCTGTGGACTTTTAGGCTCATTATACTACGTCAGTTGCTATGACCATCTAATATTATTGGGATTGGTTTGTATTTGATTTAGTTGAATTTGCGTTGCATACAAGGACCCTGACCACCTCACCAGTATTTGACGAGGTAGGAGTTAGAGCGGTTAAGAGATAGCATCGCATGTAATAATCTCAGCTCTTACTTTCTCTGTCTGCATTTTTTCGCACTGAAATGATTACTTGAGAAAAGCCAAGTAGGCCCACAGTTTCTCTTTTACATGGAAGAGAAATCAGCAGTGTACCGGAGAAATCAAGCTGCATGACTAATCCCCTACTCCGGTTACAGAAACCAGGTTTCTGGTCTACGTGACATTTAAGGAAGCAGCCTACAGGAGAGAGTCTGCAGTAACCTGGTTAATGCATTCACATTTCAACCTTGCTAAGTGGAAATGTATATGAGTATCTCATTTTAAATGTGACACTGATAGATGTGAAAGGGGCCAGATTATTTGATTACACTAGACATGCACTGAAAGCAGCATGTCAGCAGGGCAGCACCTTCAGTCCTCCTTCATTGTCATACAGGATGCGTTGAGGTCAAATATATAGTTATGTTAATGTGAGTGGCATAAAAGCAGACAGTCATATTGATTTAAATGGAAGCATATCTATTCCATCAGACAATTCAATTCAATTCAGTTTATTTTGTATAGCCCAGAATCACAAATTACAAATTTGCCTCAGAGGGCTTTACAACCTGTGCACATCCTCTGTCCTTCCCTCACATCCTCTGTCCTTACACCCTCACATCCTCTGTCCTTACACCCTCACATCCTCTGTCCTTACACCCTCACATCCTCTGTCCTTACACCCTCACATCCTCTGTCCTTACACCCTCACATCCTCCTTACACCCTCACATCCTCTGTCCTTACACCCTCACATCCTCTGTCCTTACACCCTCCATCCTCTGTCCTTAGACCCTCACATCCTCTGTCCTTACCCTCCTCTGTCCTTAGACCCTCACATCCTCTGTCCTTACACCCTCACATCCTCTGTCCTTCCCTCACATCGGCACAGGAAAAACTCCCCTAAAAACCCCTTTAACAGGGAGAAAAAAGGAAGAAACCTCTGGGAGAACGACAGAGGAGGGATCCTTCTCCAGGATGGACAGAATGCAATAGATGTCATGTGTACAGAATGAACAGCATAACAGAGATACAACACATTCAATGTATATGACATAAATGATTCATATAATAAGACTACTTATAATAACAGCAGCAATTATTACAGTAGAATTATAGTTATGAAAATAGGGATAGTAATGTGACTAATAATAATAATGGAAGTAGCAGTGGGTGTCAGTCGGCTCACAGCAGGAGGCACGACTACGGTCCAGGTACCACAACGATTCATGGAAACCTGCAGAGCGAGAAAGCAAAAGGGCTTCAGGGTGGAAGTAAAGCTAAAATGCTTAATGGTACAGGTAATAGTAATAGTAATGTGACTAGTAATAATAATAATGGTGGTAGCAGTCGGTGTCAGCAGGGCCGTAGCCCTAGATTTATGTCAGACAAGCAACTTTCTGACATAAATAATAATATTTAATTGAATATGAGTTTTTGTTCTTGTAAATTTGCCTTTTTAATCTCAGGAAATATGAAATCTTTCTCCGGATATTACCCATCTTCTTAATTTTTTTTCTTTTTTTTTTTACTCGAAAGGCCCCAATATGCACATTGCTTATTTTCAATGTTACGATGAGACAGAAACTGAATTTCTTACATTGTATTTACCATCAGCTGGAGGATGAAGATAGGGCCTATTGGATATTTGGTTTTATTTTAAAAAAGGATTTAGAATTGACTTTTAGGAAAAGTTTAATGAACTGACTCATTTTTTCACTGAAAAAACATATGAGGCTTTCAATAGAACTTTATACATAACCTAGTATTGTTTTGTTTAAACAATAAAAAAAATGATATAAAAAGTATAAAAAGCAGTAAAAATGAATATAGATGCATACAATTCTAAGCTCACAATTGATTGTGATTGATTGTGACAGACCCAATGTTTCCTAATAAGTGCAGCCGTTATTGCACCTTGTAAAACCCTCCCGTACTCATTACTGTTTAAAGGTCAGCCGTATTATCTACACCTCTGGTTCATTTAGGTATATCAAACTCAGCTTGTATCACGGCCCGCTTTGTTGATGTGCAGAAACACAAACAGGGCTAATTACTCCTGTCTCTGTCGTTACCACTAATCATGGCTGACGCTGAAAACAGGAAGACACACATATATAGTGCTGCAGCCAAAGCTAGAGACATGCGATGCATTTGTAGAAAAAAAAATACTTTCACTATGTTAAATTTACAATTTAAAGAGAAAGTAAAGCGAACAACGGGGGTAGAGAGACACATTAAAGTGCCTTAAGTCAGCATGTCATGGTTAAAAAAATGAAGGGTGTTCTGCTGAGAAGTTGAAACAGCTACATTTTTGCAATAAAGCAGAAATACCGGTAAGGGCACTCAATGGTTAAATTGTGAAACAAAAATGTTTTGACTACAAACTTTTTCGCTCTCTTAAGTATACAGTCAGCATTAACCAAACGCAACTTTTGGGCTCGCTGGGATTTGGACCCAGGACCGTTCGCACCCAAAGCAAGAATAATTCTCTAGCATGTGTCTAAGAACAGCATGCCTTGGCAAAATAAAGCACAGTTGTTCTGCTAAGGAATGCATCCTGCTCAGTATTTGCTAAAACTCAGCGCTAACAGTATTGGCCAAACTGTAAAGAGTACTTTTCTTTTGCTGGGCTGTTTTTGGCTATCTAGATTAAAAAAAGAAAATCTTAGCGAAAGAAAATAGAGTAAAATGAGAAATGTTTCGATAAAAGAGAATGTCAAGCAATGATAGGGAAATGTAACACCAGCCAAATCAGACATAGATAAGTAATTATGCCGAGACAGACAACCCCTCTCATCCATCTGTGGGCGTGCAGCCTCAGGGACCTCTGGCTTCTCTTCCTGCCCAGGGGACGATGCACCGATCTGGGTGGAGGATGAAACCATCCCTGGATTTGTGGGTGACAGCTGAGAGGGGCAATAAAATGCCAATCTGTGGTGGGGGTGGACATGTGAGGGAAAGACAGAGAGAAAGGGGTTAGGTGGAGACGTGAAGATGAGAGACGGAAAAGAAACAAAAGGTTTGAATACTTTGTTTGTGTTGCCTATTTAAGTGCTTGATTTTCCTTCAAATTTAAATGTTTTGATGAAAATTGAAAGGATTTATCATGGTCAACAAATCTCAAGAAAAGACTAAACTAACAATGTGTTTATATTTTATATGAATTCTTTCTGACTTCCCTGTCTGAGGCTCCAAACATTTTTATTCCTATTGAAGACATAAATGATTAAAAAAGCACAACACATATATAGTTTCATTTTAAAGAAGGCTCAGTGATTTACCTAAACAGCTGTTGTTACTTAACCAGGAGGATATAGTGCATTTGTCAAGTACTATTTTCAGCTGCGGATTAATACCCTTTGGTGCTCTAGAGAGAATGTACTATATTTTGAGTTGGTCTTATTATTAATAGTTTGAAAATGAGACTAATTTGCTCTCTTGCCGAGGATTACGTAATAAGATTGACACCATTTTCATGTCTGTCGCTATTGCCAGCAGCCACTTAGCTTAACTTAACATTGATGGAATCATAAAAACATATGATATATTACATGTTAACTTGTGAGCTTTATAATTGCTGGTAGTTAGCTGTAATTACCTTTAGACATAGCTAGGCTAATTGATTCTCACTATTTCCAGTCTTCATGCTAAGCTAATCAGCTACTGGGTGAGCTCCGTACTTACTGTACAGACATGAGATTGGTATCAATCTTTTCATCTAATTTCCTACAAAAGCTTGTCTTTCCGAATATGGAAAGACAAGCAATATAGTCTTCCCCTTCCCTTTATGTTCATGGTTATGAAGGCACATATAAACCCAGCGCAACAATGCTGCATGCTCATTTGTTTTTAAGAGTTTTTGGACAACAACTACAACAAAGACGAACAGAAGAATAAGATAAATCAGGCTGTAGATACTAAGGAGGATTCATTCATCATCTGCTTTGGAGTATCCATGGGATTTGTTGATAATGACAGCCACAGGAAGGGGAAATGTTTCCATATAGTCTCATAGTGGCTATGAGACTATATGGAGAATATGGCTTCAATGCTCTGAGCACTGCTTTAATTTCACATCTTGGCAACTTCCCTTACAGTTATATTTAGACTTTGGTAGTGTTTCATGCCTGGTTTATTATATGAGTATATATATTTTTATTTTCAGTAGCATAAGCGTAACCTCCCCTTTAGAAGCGTGTCGTCAAGTACGGGGGTTGTAATACTACAGGCGATATAAGTCATCATCAGGCTCCACTTTGAACATGCAGCCAACCTAACATGCCCGCTATGCTCTCTTAATGTATAGGTATGAATATTCAGACTGGAACAGGGTTTCAAGGAACACTTTGATCTGTAAGGGCTGCCACCCAAGATGTTTGAAGCATGTTAAGGAGATTAAGGATTTATGACTTATGGACTTCTGATATTTTCCGACAGAAACACATCATTTAGTCTAACTAGAGCAGTGCCCATTTAAAACGTGCCTGTTCGTAACGGGCCAATTGCTTGGCCTGTGGGATCGCTGCTTGCACATTTCTTCGAGGACTTCTCATCCAAACAGCTTCATATTAGACTCTCGGCCTCCTTTGGTGCTGAGCAACACACCTGACATAGACGCACCCAAAAGCAATGCTATCTTAAACTTGTCATTAGGGTGCAAAAGCTCAAACGAACATCCACGAAGGGAGCTCTACCCAGCACGTTGTTTAACTGTGTTAGCAATAGTGGTCCCCTCTGAATGCTCTAAACAGAATCTACACAGCACAATACTAACTAGAAGAGTGCACCTAGTACAGTGCAGATCTTCTTCTCCCCCCTCAAAGAAAGAATAGTTGTATCTCGCTCAACTGTCCCTCCAAAGTCAATATGGTGGCAATGGTAACAAAAACTGGTATTTATTCATCTAAAATAGTGCCTAACATATCAGGTCTGGAATTAATCTACAGATGGTTCTGGTTCAAAAAGATACCAAACTTTTCTTCGGATGTCAGGTTTTTCCAGCCACAACAAAGGCCAAAATCCGGCCTGCAGCACACTAGTTAAGCCTTGTGTTTAGCCTGGCCAATTGCTGGAAATGCCTTTTGCTACTGTAAGAGTTGTTGATCATTTAGGAGTCACCAGTCAGTGACAGTATAAAATCAATAAAATTGTTTTTTTTCAAGTCATAAATGTGCACAACAAATATTAGGCTGATGGGTCCAGCAGTATGCTAGATTAGCTGTGGACGGACAGAGAAATACACACATATGCAAACAAATACACACACACACACACACACACTCACACAAACAAAGCCGTGATCCCCTCCTGGCAGATGCAATAAATATGTCCCGTAGATCTCAAGAGCTCGCACTTGACCCTGTACTTCTTTGAGTCCTCAGCAACACACCTGAAGTCGATTGGATGGAATTTTGTCGATAAAAATCGAAGGACAGAGAGACATCAGAAGGTCGACAGAGAGACATGCAGACAGAGACTCATACCATTTTAGTTAGAAGATCAACCAAAAAGAGGCATTTATTCAATGTAAGGTCAACTGAATCTGAGCCCTTTCTTTCACGCACAGCTGGTTTAAAGTTTGTTAAAAAAGTTTAGAAAATTTGTCTCTTTCAGTCAGAACAGATAATGCCTCAATTAACCTGGCAGTTAACGTGGGAAAGGCCACGGCCCCAAACAACAGAGGCCATGACAGGTCGTGCATTAACTTGATTTTGCTAAATGGTCCTGGGAGGCACAATGACAAACTGACTGGAGCTTTTGTCACAGCGCTTACATATTGTTGTGTTCAAGATGAAAGAACTCTAAAATTCTCGAATAATTTCAAAGGTTACTCACACATTTATTGGGGGACACCACAGTAAATAAATTAACTTATAGACATCACCAGTTGATTACTTTCATTAAGAACATTTTAATTTTTTTACAAGTTCTCTGAAATGTTATCTTTAGATATGCAAATGAGGCATTGTCTTATCAAACATGTGCTAATTCTCTTATATTTCTGGATACAGAAATCTGAACATTGGATAAAGCCAGGTTTTGTTGACATGTTGGAGTCAAAGATTCTCCACAGAGGGAATTTTGGATAATTCTCTGTATAAATAAGAAAAAAACTGTCAACAGTCATAACAAAACAAATTTTTGTCATGTTTTTAATGAATAAAATGTTGTATTTCATAACGAGGAACTGAACTGAAAGGGAAAATATCCATCAATTTGTTTAAGGGGTGTCAACAACAAAGAATTTACTTAATGGAATCGGATTGTTTGAGTCATGCCTATAGTCAACTGCCAATCATGTCTCTTTTCTTTCTTGCTTATTGATCCCGCTCTGTTTAAGCTTTATTTATCTATAGAAACTGAATACATAGTTCATCTATTTCTTGTATGTTGGGTGTGTTTGTGTGTCTCCTTGTGGAGCTCTCCGTGGTACTGACATAGAGAAGCGATGGTTACAGAGAGGGAGAGACTAGGTTTCTTATCCTGCTTGCTTTTCATGGTCGTTAATAGATTTTTTGGTCCCAATAACATTATCCTCGTTGCAATCCAGAGACAGGAGGGAAACGACAGATAAGTGAAGGGACTGTCAACGGGAGAGAGTGTGACAAAAGTCTCAAACAGCTGTTTCTACAGCGCCTCCCCACGCTGGTTTTAGGGAATGGTTCATGAATATGTCTAAGCGCTCTGATAGTGCAACGTTCTTATGAGGGTTCTCTGATTAGTTAATATAGGCCCGTTCTTTCATTTTGAAATAGCCACCTTGTTTCATTATGAATGATCCTTTGTTGCATTACCACATTTTCGCCTCACTTGGACAAATGGAATGTGAGATTGGCTGTCCAACCAGGCTTCTTAGATCGAATGGTCCAATAGGCGACTGTACGGGGTCACGACTGTTTTTGTCAACCGAGTCTAGTTGCTATGAAGAGATACAATTTATTTTCAGATTCAGTTCCCGGTTGGAAAGATAAAGTAGTCAAAACATTCTAATTACAGCGTGCACATGAACTATCATTTATGTTTGTAGGTGGGTAAAATACACTGTCCCCATCCACAGGACATTGTTCTGCTCCTGTGCCAATCTGCTTCTCCAATCTGGGAATGTGTAGGTAATACACTGACTATGAATAAGTACCACATACAACCCCTTTGAAAAACTTTGATAAAGCCACTGTACACCTGCCGAGCATCAAACAGAAGACAGTTAGCGACCAGCTGTTGAATATTTAGTAGCTTAAGAACCAGAGAGTTAGTAAAAAGCAAAACATGTCCATCACAAACTCTAGGCCCTATATCAAAGATGTAATCGTGACATTAAGTTTCCATTGTTTTATGCAGCATATAGTAAAGTAGCATCTTTATGATTTCTAGAGAATAACTCAATGTTCCTCTCCCCCAGTCCATCAGTCTGTGAGTCAGTGCTCCTGAGCCGTGGGGAGTCTGGCAACCTGTCTGCCACTTCATCACTGACCTTCCTCTCCTCCTCCTACACTGTCTTTTTCCATTCTGTCTCTCTTTATTTCACTCGCTCTTCTGCTTGCCGTCTCCCTTTGACCCCTCCTGTCTCCCCTGTCTTTGTCCCTAACTCTCCCACTATTTCTCCCTGACCTCTCCTCTCCTCGCCTCTATTCTGTTTCTTTATGATTGACCTCTCTGTCTCTTTCTCTGTCTCCCTCCCTCCCTCTGTGTCTTTCCCTCCCTCTCTCCATCGCTCCGCTTGCATATTGATGAATGCGGCGTGCTGGCCGGCTCAAGTACTCAAACTTGCAGTCAAAGTGTATACGAGAAGGGATGGAGCATACTGTGAGTTTTATTGGTGGATATTAAAGAGCTAGCTGGACTTTACTGCAGAGCAGAGGAAGGTAGTAGATGATGGGGGAGAAAGAGATACGACTAACGATGTAGTACAGATAGATGGAAAGACAGTGTAAAAACTATTTTTATTGTACATCTACAATCATAAGACTTTAGCAATGGCAGGAAAAATTATTCACTTGGGATATAGAGAACAACTACTTTAATCAGAGGGAAAATATTTTTACTTTGCAAACATCACTCAATGCATCCCTTTTTATCTTAAAAAAGATACCATAAACAATTTAAGTTTAATTTTTTATTTTTTATTCCAATAACCAAAGTTGCCAAGTCTGATTGCTGTGGATGCTAAAAAGCCACTCTTAAATAAAGAGTCACAAAGAGTCAGATTACAAACCTTCCATTTTGCAGTTTTGGTTCATTATCAATCTTGCAAGTTTGATTCTCCAACAAAATAGCCTTTGAATTCGAAATTAGTTTAGCAGTCGACTCGGGATCGGAGGATGGTGGACTTTCCCACTAGCTCTGAATGTGCCACAATCTATTGAAAAAGGAGAAATAAAATGGTGGAAACACTACATCTAGGTAAAACCTTAAAGTGACTAGTGCTATTTATAAATCTAGACTGTTTTTGTTGTCGGTGGCCTAGTTTCAGATATGTCAGAGTAGAGATGTCTGCTTTCTCTCAATAAAATGTACTGGTCTGGTTCAATGTAAGCCCTACGATAGTCTGGCGACCTGTCCACAGGGACTATTCTGCCTTTGCCCAATGACAGCTGGGATAGGCTCCAGCCCACGCGTACTACAGAAAATCAGATGGACGGACGTCAGTCTGTACTACTTTATTTTTTACTGCTCTTGGTTCGTTTGTAAAAAGTCAGTGTGAAACGGACCAGAACTAAACTGCAACAATGCATCATTTCTTACCGACAATTTTAGAAAAAAAATTTCTCTCAAATTGCAGCAATCAGGCTTTTGATGTTATTAAGTACTTTATGTGAGGATTAGCGGCTGTGGTGTAGTGGAGAGCAAGGTAGTTCTCCAATCAGAGGGTCGGTGGTTGGATACCCGGCTTCAGCAGTCGATGTGTCCTTGGGCAAGACACTTAACCCCAAGTTGCTCCTGAAGGCCATCGGTGTGGACTGGATGATGAATGTTAGTTAGAGTCTGATGGTGGCACCTTGATGGTAGCCTGTCATCAGTGTGTGAATGGGTGAATGATATGTAACATACTACTGACTGTAAGTCGCTTTGGAGAAAAGCCTCTGCTAAATGACTGTAATGTAATGTAACCCTCCACTCCACTGGGTGTCCCTGAGTACTTTTCCTGGCTGTTCTTTGTTTTGCAGAGGCTGAGGTTCGTCAGCTCAATGAGCCACACCTGACCCGGTGTGGCTCAGGACATAAAACATTCCCAGAGTTCTATCTCTTTGGTGGTTGCTGCATTTTCTATAGCTTTTTTTATATACATTTTAAAATGTACATTTTCTTTAATATTTTGGTGAATAAAATGTGCTTGTCTATCATGTTCAAACTCGTCCAGACTCGCAATCTCTCAATAGCCTTCAAGCCGGGTTTTGAACTATGCTTCTGAGCCACTGGGCTACAGTGAGAGGTCCAAATTACAATAACTAACTTCCAGTTGTTTTCCGTACATTGTCATGCACCTGTCCTTCTCACCTCACACAGTTTTCCTTGCGTTCCCCCCCCCTCTTCAGCTCATTTTGAGCTCAGCTCTGCTCCAGTGCATCTCTTTGTCTCCAAGCCAATCACGAATGCGCATGGATACCTTTCACCAGCTGGTTAGCTGAGTTATTGGGGTTTAAAGATGGGATTAAAGAAAATGGACACAAGATAGACACAGGCTGTGCACTTCACCCCAGTAAAGTCTGATGAACACAAGCATTCCTTAGTGTGCCCTAAAGGCATCCTTCACAGCATCGAAACTGCCCACGTAAAGAAAGACGATGAAGAATGCTGGAGGCACTGTCTGGGAGGTTGATGAGGCTGCTGGGAGGGCTGATAAAGTGCCACTCTTCACCTACACAGCGGGATGGTGCATATGTGAGCTGGCCCTGATATCAAGGCAAATAAGTACCTGGATGTCAATCACTCAGGTCACTGAAGTGAAAGAACAAAATCAACATATTAAATAGAAAAGTATGTGGAACACATTTCCATTCAATAAAGCAAAGTGAAACACAATAAGGTGAAATAAAAAAATAATAATACTGTCATTGGCTGAAAGGTATTCTGAGGACACTTTTAGACTTTTAATTCTTAGAAGAGTGATAGAATAAACACAAGGAAAAGGTAACGCAGGTACATCTTGGTTATTCAACACCAGTATTCAAATCGGATGGTGCTGAGTCTTGCACAGTATGTGGGTGGATGATAGCGTATGTCTGATTGGTGGGGGGGCCTGGCAGGGCAGCGCTCTATTTTGGGTGTCCTTGGCATTGAAAAGCTTGACATTCTCAGACATATTGTGGCTTTGATTGCAATTTCACTCACTGACGTGGGCCATGCACCTGTGCTGTGTTGAAAATGGGCTGAACTGCAACCTTGTTTAAAATAATGATGGATTATAATTATCCTTTTGTTGTTGTTGTTGTTGTTGTTTTACAGTGGTTTACTTTCATCTGTTTCTGCCAATACACACAATCGCATGTAATAGCTTGAGTGAATCAAAGCAAAACTCTGGAATAGAGATTAAAGTAGTGAGACAAAGCCAACATAGCTTCTCATATTGAATCTGTTCCATATATATATATATATATATATATATATATATATATATATATATATATATATATATATATATATATATATATAAAGTATATGTTGCTAGTGACCCCTTGCTACTGAATAGCTGCACAAAAGTGCACTAGTACCAAACTCCCCTTAGAAAAGTCTTTAAAATAATTCATCGGTCCTCCGCTTTGCGTCATTGACCTTCAAGACGTGTTTGACAGAGGACCTTGGCTTCTGCAGGAGAAACTATTGCAAGTGTGCACTGTGAAATAGAGGAGAAGATAAGATCAGCCTTATTGTACCCAGGAGGAAAATTGTATTTTGCTCTGCAAGACCATTTCTCCCCCAGGGGACAGGACAACTTATCATGTGTCATCTCAGATCCAAAGAATTTCAAGTAACTTTAAGAGTATTTGAATTCAGAGCTTGGTAAAATATCATGGTAAACCATCAATAATAAATGTCAAATTGATAGTTAAATAAACTTTAGTTGAAAGTGTTTTTACTGTTAACAATGAAATGATAATTTATGATTTCCTTTTAAAAGTAATGCTATAAATTAGACAGAAAAAGGCATTACCTTAGGCCTTGTGCTTGGATTTTACCAAGCCTCCAGTAACAGCGCTGTGCTCTGAGGTTATTTTGGCACAGAGTCAAAATTATTTATCTTCTCTGGTGTCACAAACAACTCAGGAAGAAAGCATGGGGGTTGAGACTGGCTTTGTACATTTCTGCAACGTTTGTCAGCCCAAAATGGGTTTCATATAGTTTTCATATCAGCCTCAACTTATTACAAAGGGACTGATCAAAGATGGATCATGAATTGCTCTGTCAATTAAAGTCAAAAGACACCTAGTCCACACTCAGTCTCCTACCTTGAACCCTGAATGGCTGAACAAGCATTAGCAATAAGCTAATGCTGGGACTAAATCTACTCAGTTACAGATTTTAAACACTCAATAGCAGCGAGTTGTTCTTTTTTCAGCCAACAATAACCCTGAGCCAGAGAGAGAGAGGTGGAGTGAGAGAACTTTGTGTTTACTCAATAAGTCTACCAAACGCCAATTCAAACATTGGGACTTTTGACACCGATGTGTTAGTGGGAGTGCAGATGCTGAGGGTGCAAAGCCTGTGGTGCATTTATGTGACAGTGTGTGTGTGACGTGAGCAGCTGTTTGCTAATCCCCCCCTCCCATGGATCGCCGAGAAGTTATCTTTTCTGACAGAAGAAAAGGCCCGACAGAGGGAGGAGGTGCTCTAAATTCTAATCTCTCAACGGTTTGTCGATAACGCTGCTGGCGGTTTCGCAGCCCATTCTGCTCTCAGCCCCGTCGATTGGGTAAACCCAGCACGGGCCGAGATATTGCTCGCTCTCTCTCTGTCTCTCTCTCAGACACACAAACTCAACACTTCTGTACTTTCTCCCTCTCCTTTTTCATGATAAGGGAGGAAGGGTATAAGGAGGTTGTTTTTTTATAGGTTAACAGGAACTGTGTGTGAGGCTATCTAGAGTGAGTTACTTTACATGTGAGGCAGTGATGCACGCTTCACCTCCAGGAGGATTGTTGCCGCCATCCTCAGAGGGCACGTGGATCGAACTGATGGCTTTTTATGTCACCTATTCATCTTTTTTTTTACAGCATTTGAGAGTGCTGTACTGCACAAAGCCCCCAAAATACGTCCTCTTCAATTTATTGTCTCTGTGACAATAAGCTCCCATGCACACCAAGGATTAACATGTGATCTACATCTGGATGAGGACAAGGTGTAAATGCATGCAGAATGCATTCTAAATGGAATGCTTTTGAATGCTAATTACAGCTATAACCACTTTTAAATTTGGTTTAGCAGTAATGAAACTAAACATAGCTCTTGTTTGCGGTCTAAGATTGAAAGTAAATCAGATTCATTCACAAATTCAGTTCACAAGTCAGGGCAGTCCGGAAAACTCAGGAAGACCTACTCACAATCAGTCAGCCACTGCAGGTACAACCGGCTCTCACTCCCAACTTGTCAAATACTGATGCTTGGTCTGTGACCCTGAGTATCTGACACCAATGCATCAAGGTACCCTTTACCATCATTATGATACGCACCAGGCTTTCAATCTTCTCCATTTAAACCCATCAGCGTCCGTCTGTGCAACTACTGTGGAATAAAGTCCACTTTGAGAGGTCGGGGTGGATGGATCATCTTACACCCAAGGGGTCACTCGTGTTTGTGTCCATTGTGTAACTAAATCAACGTTGAATTATTTGACCTTAGTTTTGTTAGGTCACTAACATTCTTATTTTTACCCAAACAACGATCTTTCCTTTAGACTCAAGTTTTGTAGCCTTTACCTAACCAGGTATCTAAAGAGTGGAAACTGTATGTTTCAGGAGCTGACAAGTCCAAAAATGATGCAGGTACACATGGGACACCAAGAGCGCTCTCCAAGTCCTGTATTTGTTTGATCAATCCATTCAACCCGGCCTCCTCCCTATGTCACTCATCAGTTTTGGACGTGCAGGGCTGCCTCTTGCGGCAGCCCTGCACAGTAGCATCAGTCCAAAACTGATGCTACTGATGCAAGTGAAGTGAAGTGCAGTGTAAAAGTTGTTGGAATCTATGTGAATCATGGATGCATTAGGAAACTAGATAAAAAGGCACCACATTATGTTCAACGTAAGTTGCTCACTGGTCATCAGCCTAGTATAAAGCTACAGATGTGGCCATGCTGGTCTTTGGTATGGAAATATATAGGCCTGTAATCATTATTCCGATAACGTATTAAGATACTGTAGCTAATAGCATGGCGAACATAGGGTCGTTCCGTGCATCGGTGACTTATAACCTTTTTTCTCACAGTGTCCTAATGAGAAATGAAAGGAGCTCAAGAACTGGCATTAAATCTGTGCAAGAACATAAAGCTTGCAAAGGAAATAAATAAAGCTTTGAATGCTTTTGAGGTTATTTGTGCCTGTAGGAGTGCAGTGATGAGCCACCCACCCTGGTAAACAAGTGCTCCAGAGCTTTTAGTCAGAAAGCATTGTATGATGGATATGAAGGGTTATGGTCCCGGTCAGAATACGCTTCGAGCTGCATTTCGCAACTTCAGTTCCACTTGAACGTGTGAGATGACTTCAATTTCAAAGGTTTAAAAGTCTTACTCACATTATGTAGAAATTATTAAAATCAGAGGAGTGTGCAAAGCACTCAGTCCGAAATACGGCCTTCCAAATGGCAAGTGGGTGAGAGAGGTTGTGAGGGACAGTGTCTAGGCAGGGTACTCACTGTTTAAATTGTCAGTATGCTTTTAACTAAATGCTTAGTTGGAATATCTAATATCATCAAAAAACTTTGGGTGCTGCACATGGAATATTTTCCCAAGAAGTTTCAAAAACAGACAATTTGATAACGACGCCATTGGTCAGGTGTGTGGAGGTGAGAAATTAGGCAAAGTTTGAACTTCATTTTCAAGTTCCTCTCATTCTTTATTCAATAACCTCTGTAAAATGTTGAGTATGACTGGGTTCAGCACTATGAATCCCTTTGAGGACACTGAACATGTGTGTTGCTGTACCCATTGGTACAATACATTGCACCTCTGCCCTTTCTATGATGGATTTGTTTTAAAGCACACTGAACCCTCTAGATCAGTTTGTCTTTTTTTACGGGAGCTGCTGTCTGTATTTAAAACAAGATTAGGTATTGGTTATATAGCTGAAGGGACCTTCTGGTTTTTTTCTGACTAAAACTAGTGCTATGGAACAATATTTTTTGAACGGGCCTGTTACGGCGAGACTGGTGGACCTGAATGCAGCACAGAGAGACGGGGAGGCAGAGAGTAGGGTGAGGGGTTTATTGTTTTTAGCAGGGCATGCGTTGCAGGAAGGACGAGGGGATCAGGTGGGGCGGAGCCAGGGAGCCAGGACCGGAGCTGGAGACAAAGGCAGGTTCAGGCAGGGGAAAGCTGAGGGAACAGGAGAACAGGAATTAAGAATCAGGGTAACCGATTATACACCAAATAGACTGGCGAGCTAGAGCGACACTAACTGGTTAACAGAGTCTACGATCTGGCGGTGTGGAGGAGTCCGGACCGGCTTTTAAGGGCAGGCTGAATGAGATGGAGGACAGCTGGTGGCCTGGCTCCTGTACACCTGTCTCCACTCCTGTAATCAAACGAACACCGACACACACAGGGAAAGGGGGAGTGGCTGCAGGCTAAGCAGAGGTAGAGGCCATGACAGGGCCTTGTTTTTTTTATTTGTATCATGTGAGCAGGGTGCCATGACATTGCTCTGACAGCCCATTATTCCAAAACTCTAATAGTCTGTAAAATGCCCCTGGATTGAAAGCCTATTGCTTCGAGAAAAAAAAAAAACAGAAACACAAGGCCATGACATCATCCAACTTTCAGGGTTTCCATATTTTTTTTCTCAAATGTTGGGAAAGCTGCCTGCCCCACTTTGATTTGCCTACCCTGACATTCTTATCCTTACCTTACCCAAGCTTACTCCTCATGCTTCAACTTAACCAAGTCAACCCACTAAGATAAAGACTATTGGCCAACCAGAGGCAGAATAGGGCGGGTCCTGACTTAAACCATAAAGAAAAAACAAGACAGAATTCAGGAAGGCTGAATGCGTGTACTTTTGAATCAATGAGTCTTTGGACCAGTGGGTGTTTGTTTGCTGAATAATGGGACATCAGAAAAATGCTAGGGGATCAAATACTTATTTCATTCAATAAATTATGTGATTTTCTGGATTGTTTTTAATATTCTGTCTCTCACTGTTAAAATAAACCTACCATTGCAATTATAGACTGTTCATTTCTTTGTCAGTGGGCAAAATCGGCAAGGGATGAAATAATTATTTCCTTCACTGTATGGCACCAAATTACATGGGCATGTGCTATACGGTACAACAACTCCAACTGCATTCATAACCCAAAGGAAATTGGGTTTTCAGGCAAGCATTAAAATACAATACAGAGGACATAAAAGCAACATACAATTAAGAGTACATATATAGAAAGAAAAATCCCTATAAAAAATACATTAAGCAAAATGGTTTTGACTAGAATCTACTCAATTACTGGCACATGCTGTGACGATCAGACCTCTTTGCATTGGACAAGAAATGCCACCACTTAGCATCAGACATATAGAATGTTGTCGCCAAGTACTTTGGGAGTCAACACATTAATATTTGACCTAATAGTGCGAAAAATGAAGCCGTTATTTTGAGAAAAGAAGTCGTCAGGGGATTTGAAAAGTCATTAAATCTAGCAACAAAGCGATCAAGTTGACAGCAGTATCTTCCTGCATGGAGACAATTTTCCCCCAGTGACCATACCCACCAGCAGAATTTAATTTGAGCAAATAGGGTGAATACAAAACACACACACACGCACACACTCACAAATGCTGTTAGTGGTGAATGTTGGGTAGCCTCTGCTGAGTGGCGATGGCAGGTCATTCTCTCCTTGGACTTCAGGCGAAAACCTTTTTCCCGGGACACAAACATCCATTATCACCTGTGTGTCCCTGGTGGCAAATGGCCGGTAAGGAGAGAACACAACAGAATGCAGTCACACAATAGTCTCACACATATATGGTATCGGCATGCACACACAGTATAAGCTTGTATTTTCGATCATAAGCATCATGAAGCAGACCAACTCACCTCAACACAAGCAGATCATCTACTCTAAATGCATATCCATCTGTAAGCGTACAATGCCTCTTTAACCTTACCTTGAAAAGCCAATATTCTAACTAATTCGCGCCATTGGAGCATTTCAGGCCATGCTTCACTTTGATAAAACTTTTTTTTTATCTTTTCAAATACTTCTTTCAGTATGACTCCATGGGTAATAATCCTCAAACATTAGTTGCCTCTGAGGTGTGTATTCAGCATCGCTACTCAGGCGTTCAGATATAATTGGAGAAGGAATTTCTTGTGGATTGTTTGGTTAAACCTCTATCAAAGACAGAAAAAAAGGCTGACTTCACAGTTTATTGTTTCACTGCATGAATAAACACTTATTAGGGTTCCGGGACAGAGGATGTCGCATGTGTACAGATTGTAAAGCCCTCTGAGGCAAATATGTAATTTGTATATAAAATAAACTGAATTGAATTGAATTATTCCTTTATCTGCACACAGAATAGAACCTGTGACCTTGACAGTGTTTTTGGCCTTGCTCAAACAAGTTTGCATAACCTTAAGGGCAGAATAAGTCTTTCATTGTTTGTTCACATGATTTTAAGCCACGCTAGTGGTGTGACTCTATGGGCAGTCGGGCCAGACTTAAATATCACAACAACTATTAGATGGATTTGCATTCAATATAATAATTACTAATGAATACTAAACTAAGACAGTGAACATGGTTAACAGTGAAAACCTGTTTAAATGCAGCTTCGCAGAGCTGCTAGCTTGGATGTAGACGATCTTAGCAAGTACTCAGACCAAAGACAGTTGGGGGGGGTTCTCTGAGACGTGCAGTTTAATGGGATGGTTTGGATTTTCTTTTGAAGTGGGGTATGAGCTACTTATCCACAGTTAGTATTACCTACAGTCGATCTTAGTCGACAAATCCCCCGTTATGGAGAAACAGAGTAAGAATACGTAAGCAATGCAATGTACTGCTGTTGAGGGGGGCGGCAGTGAAACATATTTTAACCACCTTAAAGAAAGGCCCACCGAAATAGATGTAGATCAGTTTATTTGTAATCGTTATTTTGAAAAGTCTCACCACTTTAACTTGTTATAAGACATATAAGTCTCTTCCAGTGGGGAACGGAAGCTGTTATATCCTTCCATGTTTTCTTAAAAGCCACAATTACTATTGACAAAAACATTAATTTTACCTCTCAGTTCAGGGGAGTTGCTGGTCTACCTCTGGCTTGATAAGTTAGTTATTTTGTTCGATTGTGTGACTTTGGTGAATCCAAACTCGTACATTGTTTAGCTGACCTCAGAGACATGAGCTTTTCCTCATGTCTGTTTCTCCAAACTAGGGGTGTGCCGACCGTCATCTTCTGTATACACACTGACTATGGATAGTAACTGATCCAAAGTTATTCACCTGGATTGTGCCGTTGCATGTATCTTAACGGCGCCACTCTGCTGGACAACGCCATTAGTGTTATGGCATTTCTGTCAATCCATCAGTTAGTTACTCCAGAGACAATCGATAAACAGATATTTTGATTTGAGCAGATAAACCACTCAGGTAATTTACTAAGCAAAAACACCCAAACTTTGGGTTTTGGCCTGTTGGTCACACAAATTCACCTCATCAATCATCATCAAATAATGTAAAAAAATTAAACAAATTAGGAGCATGTAAACAATCTCATTTTAATCCATCATTTTCATAAAATGATGCTTGATTCTGCCAAGGTTTAATAAATACACATCTTTGTCTGAGATGTGGTGCAAAAAGGATGGATGAAAGATAAAGACAAAGGTTTGATATCTTTAGCAATGCTAAAGTAGGGTAAGGGAATCCACAACATAAACCTTCATGTTATCCCTCTCACCTCTGTCTGTACATGCCATACTGTGACATTTATGTGGTAATTAATCATAACCAGCCTCCCCCCTCGGCCACTGTATCGGCAGGCAGACCTGACCCATTAGCGTGTAATTACTAAGCTCCCATTAACATCTGTTCATTTCAAAGCGTGCAATATTTTTTCAGACTAGACTATCGTCTGTAATATTTAATAATACATGCCTGTCATCATAAAGCAGTAACTTGTGAAACATGTCCTTCCTGTGACCTTGAGACAAAGTCAAGTCTTAGCGCATTAATGCAAATGTAAACCAAAAAGGGGGGGAATAAGGGAATATCAGCCAAGTTCACTTTAAATCAGTCATGACCCCAACGGCACTTTACTTTTTTCCAAATATGTGTTTTGATTTTGTAAAAAATCTTTTCTTTTTTTAATTCTCCTTCAGAGTAGCACACACCGCCTGTGCTGCAATAACCACTGACATTGACCTCACAAAACAAGAGATTTTCCAGCAGAGTAACATCCTCATCTCAACAAACACACACACACACACACACACACACACACACACACACACACACACACACACACACACACACACACACACACACACACACACACACACACACACACACACACACACACACACACACACACACACACACACACACAGAGTGCTATTGTGGCCAGTTGGGTTATTAGAAATTGTTTTCTTGTGATAACATAACCTACTCTGGAAGACAAAGAATGACATTTTCTATGCAAAATATATTTTACCCTCCACTTGCTTTCAATTTGGTTCACCGGTTCATAGTTTGTTATATATTCCGCCTGCATCGTGTAACAGAAACCAGTTAAATGATGATTAGATTCTGAAGCAGAGTTATCGTCGTCGATCCATTCTAGTGACTCAGCAATTCTAACAGTACAGTTATAACTTCCCATATCTGTTTTTCGAAGTTACTCCAGATTTTGTCCTTTGTCTAAATCATTTTGCAGGTCGTTGATTTGTTCGCAGCACTTGTGTTTTTTAAAGCCCACATTGCTCCTTGAGCTTGACCTTGTGAGAGAAGGCAGAACAAATACAAAATGCAATCAAACAGTGTAATGGGAGGCGTAATAATGATGGGACAAACACTTGAATGGACTGGAAGTGATTGAGGGTAAAACTGCAGGCTGGAAATGATTTGAAGTGTGTTAACAGTTTACGTTTTGAGGACTCCACTACCCAGACATCCTTTAGGATTTAAAAATAAATAAAAAAGGTTCACTCCCCTATGATGACTGAAAATGTTTGCCATTTGTAAAAGACAAAGTACCTGCTGTGACATCACTGATAGGGGTGTGGCAAGAAGTCTAACAGGTTTGCATGTTTTTCTTTTCTCTCGCATTTAAAAAACCTACATTTTCACTGAATAAATGTGTGCTTTTCCATTTGCCGCACTCAAAGAGAGGCACAGTCTGTATGAATTTGGCTGTCTAGAAGCAATCAAAAAGGACCATAAATTACATTTAAATAACACCAATAACATAAACCAAAATTAAGCAAAGTGTAAAAAAACAGATGTTCAGTACAGCCCTATAACAAACTCACAAAAACACGTTCTTTTCATGTCAAAAAATGCATATAATGGTTTTAAATGATTGCTTTTGGGAGATTAATGTTTCCACTTCACTCAACATACAGTCCGTATAATGAATTATATCCATGTCGACAGGAACAGATGTTTACGAATTCAATAATTGAAAGGTAAAAGGTGTCAAGTGGGTGGCAATAGAAGTGTCATCTCTACCTGTAGATATCTTGGCAACTGTGTTTGTGATGTCTGTGTATAATTGAGTGTGTGTGTGTGTGTGTGTGTGTGTGTGTGTGTGTGTGTGTGTGTGTGTGTGTGTGTGTGTGTGTGTGTGTGTGTGTGTGTGTGTTTGTGTGTTTGTGTTAGCTAAATGATTCATTAGCACCCTGACAATCTGGACAAATGGTATCACAGTCCGAGAGCAGGGTATTTGACACTCAGTAGTGGGCCAAGAGCGTTTCAAGCACGCAAATACGCACTTGAACACGAGTGCGCTCAATGACACGCACACACAGTGATGCATACAAAGGCTGACCATTGGTTTTGACAGTTTCACACACACACACACACACATAAACACATCCACTCAGAGGCATTTAACGGTGAGCAGGTGGAGGCAGAGGCCACATGCTCTTGGCTGGGTGACTGATGAGTTTTTGTGTGACTCAGACACAGTGACGTGTCCTCTAAACCTCCGCCGATGGTATATGACTAACCTCTGTATATGTGTGTACAGTGCCTCTGTGTGTCTCAAATGACAGTGGCAGACCCATCAGTGTGTGTGTGTGTGTGTGTGTGTGTGTGTGTGTGTGTGTGTGTGTGTGTGTGTGTGTGTGTTACAGTGCAGGGTGATGGGAATGTACATGAAAGACACAGAAAGGGAGAGTGTACTCGCAGTGAATAGAAATCTGTGTGTTATGCTCAGGCCTTCGGGAGAGGCCTCGGGGAAATACAACAGAAGAAGCCCACACCGGCTGTATGTGTGGATGATGTCACTCCCATCATACACTGAGCCAGACCTCTATAGGTTTTTTTTTTTTACCTGGACTTTCTCTAGCTATATGCTGCTACGTTCAGCATGGCTGTTGACATCATTCACACAGTGGAACTCAGGATGAGGAGCTAGCCGGAAGAGGAAGACCAACTCATTTTTGTTTGATGACAAAATATTCTTTAACAAAATGCATGAAGGTCTCTCTTTTTTTGATGTGAAAACTAGATTGCTGTGTTCATTGCTGCTTGGTTTATTATTAGGAATGCCATAACAACAAAGCCGCTATTTATTTTTTCCAACAAAAAAATAAAACTATCCTCAGTGCAGATACACAAGATTATTCAACAAGGCTCAATCCTAGAAATAGTTTTACTTGGTAACCTAAATCATAAACCACAGTAGTTCAACATTCAGTTACGTATATCACACACTGGTAATAATATAATAGTAATATGAATTATAAATGGTTTAAAAAATGCTAAAGGAGCATAACTTAGGCAGAAACTTAGATATTTAAGAAGTATTCTTAGTGTGTGAGGGCTGCATGGGTAGCAGTTTATCCAATGGCAACCTTGGTAAACAGTTTTTAAATAAGAAACAATTCAAACATTCCTTTATTACCTTTTTTTTCTATCTTTAGCTTTTCTGTCACCAAAGTGGCAAAGTTTTTTTTATTATTGCATCAGGGATGCATAATTTTCCATCTAGAGTGTGTGTAGGTGTTTTGTGCAATATCTTATTCCTATCCATGTCATAACCAAGAGTAACATTGTTATCATGAAGAATTAATCTATTCCGCACCTGCTACGCAGTAGAAAAAAATCGATTTAGGAACTTCATCTAGAGCTGTATAACAGCTGTTAAGGGTGTGTAAAATTTGTTATAATTAGTATTGTGTTGTCCTAAAAACACATGTTGACAGGCAGCTAAAAGCCTTTCTCTCATCAGGACTCTGAAGACCGTTATGTGGTTGCCAACAGGTTTATTGACTTTAGAGAAACAATATAACAATATAATCAAAAGATGTGACAACAAATGTGTTTCAAATGGGCAAATAAAAGGCGTTACATAAATTGCTTTAACCTTCAAGACTTTTATCTACATATTTGTGTCCGTACCAAAACCAGCAATGTGCATGCACTTCATGCAAGTGCTTCAAACACAAACCTTCACTCAAGCAAGAATGTGACGACTTAAAAAAGCTTGGTTCTCAGACTTGCCTGAAAAACATCAGTAAACATGGCCTTATAAAATATAGAACAAATGTGACACCCTGAACCAATGAACTCTAAATGGGGAATAAACAGAAATTCTTTATCAGAACACTCAATTTTATTTTGCTGAGCTATAAACCACACTTTCTTTATACCACAGGTAATGGCAGGTGTCGCCAAATCAACCAGGACGACATTTCTTACTACCATGTGTTACCTTATTACACTGAATGTTTGCACTCCTCAACATGGACACTGTTGGTCAGTTCTACTTTTGGCCTGAGCAACTTACAAAACTTGTTTGGTTTTTTTCTCTAACATTGGAAGTTTTTGTGTGATCGTCGTTAAAATAAAACAATTCCACCTGACAGAAATCCAAAAACAGATATTTAACAGATATAAAAATCCTCTGCTCTCTCTTGTTATTTTTCCAAACAGCCCACGATTGAAAGTAAGCAGAGAAAAGGAGGATAATGTAGCCATAATCACACGTGTCATATGAGTCACCATCATTTTATCCTTTAGGCAATTTTTTTTTGTTAATGTTTTTGATTCTTATTCCTACTTATTTCTCATGTGCACTGCTGAAACTCAATTAAAATGTGTTTTCGCTTTTTTTCAAAGTCCAATGCTATATTGATTATAAAGCTTTCCTTATAAATATATATATTTCTCTCTCATCAATCAGGCAGGCAGCAAAGAGCTAAAATGTTAGAGGCCTATATTTACACTTCACTGTCCTTTCAGCTGCTGATGTTTGCAAATTAATAAAGTTCTAGAAAAAAACTTCTCAAAGATGTCATATATTGCCTAATTGCAACGCAAACTTTGGCTAGAAGAATAAACAATAAGATCCTGTTAATTACATATAAAGCACTGCATGACCCTGCGCCCTTATAATTGGTTCGTTTTAGCGCCTCCTAACAGTTCTCAAAGTAAAAGCCTCCGTCTTCTAAATGTATAAATTTCTTAGGCAGATTCATCATGTCCAGACTTTTAAAAAAAGTATTTAGAAGGTATACACTAAACCCAACAAGTAACTAAAATAACTACTCCTAGAGATTTAACCAGGTCAACGGAAATTGTGGTCAGTATGACCCTGGAACATTTTCAAGGAAAGGTTATTAAAATCATAGCATTGTATTTTACTTGGAAGTAAATTGTCTAATCTGCTCATATGAGCTTCATAGGAGTCCTGGCCAATGACATCTACAGACCGATGTTGAATTATAGTCAACGCTCAACCTGTTGGTAATAAGAAGTTAATGTTTAAAGTGGCTTCTGAAAACCCATCTCTACAGGAAAGCATCTTTTTTTTATCTCTTTCAGTCTTTATGCTTTATATTATAATTAGTTTTTACTTATTTTTTTACTTCATTTATATTTGTCTTGTGTGTGAAGCACGTCGTAGCTGTGTGTTACTTTAACATTCTAAGCAGCCACAGCAAGTTTCTTCGGGGGTAGTATCACATCAAAGAGGCACATAAATGCGTTCCCTATTACAATGATTGCAAACTTGACTGAAATTTTAATTTAAATTTAGGTCCAGACTTTGGCAAGGGAACCACTTTGTCTCCTCTTTTTTTTTTGGATACACTGAAAAAGAACGAAGTGTATTACCACAATCTAAGAAAATACAATTTTGCTTTTGAATTAAACACGTATTTAGAATGATGCGACCACTATCAGATTTATTTCCACACAGGGATGTATCCAAAATAGATCTGGAAATGCCATATTACATTTTATCCACTGTTCAGGTACATCTAATCTGTGACACATGTAGAGAAGCAAGCAGTACAAATTAGTTTTGACCATGAGCACTAAAAAACATCAGATAAGGTGATACACAATCCTACATGCACAGTACACTGAAACCAGCAATCCCCCATAGGCAGAGGTTTGAAAATGTCATGCATTTGGCACCACCAGTGCTTTATCGTCAGGGTTTGTACGCCAGTTTCATCAGAGTACAGCTGCTGGAGTTTAACAGAAGGTTAGCCCTCCGTTTATCTCCACAACATCAGTAAACATTGCTTATTCAAAGATGGTTCCCTTGAGAAAAATGCACCACTCTGAAGAGAATAGAGACAACACATTAATGACAAACAATGGACGAGAGTGGGTAAGTCTTGCCTCGGGGGACATCACGAATGCCAGCAGACACAGATATCCCTAAAGGATAAACTATTCTTAAAGAGTGACGACATGAAGGATTCTCAACTTTTGGAAGAATAATGTATCAGAATCATAAAGACAGATTTAGTTACATTTTTTATTTTTTAATAAAAATATTTAATTCTGGTCGTTTTTAGTCAACCATATTGCATATTTGATCATGATCATCGTCTCATCTCAGTCATGCTGATGAACATATTTCATAGTAACTTAGTTATGTAAGCTTGTAAAATAACAAAAACTAAGGTAAAATAACAAATGTAAACATCAGTCAGTTCAGATGATGACAAAGCATTTATTCTTCAACACCACTGCTGACAAAATGCTCTTGGCCAATGGCTTGTGAGCTGCACTTGCCAACGCCAATGTGTTTACTTTGTCTCTCCATGCACTCGCTAGCTGGGTTGTCAATCAAACATGAACAACAGCCTGCCCAGGTAGAGGCTTAGAGAGAGCATTTCTGATATTTAATCAATTGGAACAAATACCAGCTGCTACAGATCAAAACTGAAGGAACAGAAAAAGAAAGAAAAAAACATTTCCAAACTTTTCCTTTGTTCATGAGGAAGATTGAAGAAGGTTATAACATATTAAGCACTCTAAAATTAAGCTTCTGATTATCACACTGTTGGCCAATGAGCAGCTCCACTGGAGCAGCTGGGTGCTGAGGGAAGACCTCTGCAACAGCTACTGAGTGGGGAAATCTAACCCATTCATTTTCCACACACACATCTCACCATCCACTTGGGGGATTTAAACCAGTCATGTTTAACCAGCGACAAGCAGGCTGCTCTAACCTTAATAGTCTATAGGCAGTAAAAAATCTGTATTATGGGTGGAAATCCTGCAAAGAGAGGAATAGCATTGCACCCACTTGTGGAAAGCGTGGCATTAACCTTTGATAAAGCTTTCTCATGGCGCTCCGGTCTCTCAGACTGCCAAGGGAACTCAGAATTGCAGGCAGTATACCTGTGTAAAGAGTTATTGCTGCACTGTTAAACAATGTACAGCTACAGTGAAGCACATACTGATTGTTGTTGTGTTTGGCCTTGAATCATATTGATTTTCAGGCTTATTTCAGAACTGGCTGCCGAGCCAAGGCTTTGTCTTTGTCAGAGAAGACGAAACAATCCTTACTTTCTTTCCACAAAGCAACAAAACTGAAAGTCTAAAACATTCTAGCAGCCCCTAGAGGCTACACTGTTCTTTATAGTTGGATTGAACAAACAGAAGACAATCTTTCTATTCTCTGGCCCTTTCCAGTTGTTGGGCTAAAAGTGCAAAAAGAGTACTTAGGACAAGAGGAAAGGCCATGAGTCATTGAAATCAAAAGTGCTCAGTGAATTGCATTTCAATCTGATTCTGAAAATCATGAAATAATTTGTGTGCCAAATTGATAGTTTGTCCTGGGGACAGCAAAAGGGCAAAACAACAAGAAAATGTCAGCCTCTGACGTGCATGGATGTACTCAGAGTTTGGATTTTTTTGCAAGTTATTTTTCTGGAAGCTTTGGTAGGCATTTGGCCTTATTGTGGTGACGGAGTTACGTTTAGGGGTAAAACAACCAAAAATGAATGCAATATATTTGGACCTGTCAGGGAGCTAAAGTCAATAAAACACGGGTTGAGGGGGTCGCCTGTAACAATAGGATCAAAGGTATGTTTATAGAAAGCTGGCTATAAATAGCAAATATGTGTGGAAACAGGCTATTTTGTGAACATGTGTGCCAATTACAACATCAACAAACATGACAACAAGGAAAGTTCAGCGGAGAGCTTGAATAAAAATCCAGCCTCATGCGTTGTTTTACATCATTGCCCATGTCACTTTTCCTTTTCCTGACAAAACATAGTTTTGGGAGCAGATCATCATCAGCAATCATTTTGACCTCATGATTCATCTAGAGGAAAAGTCAGGGGATCACAAAGTTCTGACAATTATTAATCTGGGCACCATTTTTAATGAAAATCCATCCAACAGTTTCTGATTTAATTCACTAAAAGCCCTAAATGTCAATCTCTTATTGCCGTTGGAGGTAAAGAAAGGTGATCATCAGAGTTGATAGGATACATCATCTGGGCAACAAAAGATATCTGTACAAGAATTGGTGCCAATCCATCGCGCAGATATCGAGAAATTTCACAGGATAAGTGAAAGCTCTGATCCGAAGTGTGAACCAATCACAAGACCGACATCGCTGTAGTGTTATGTTGAAATTAGTATAAGAGACGGTTATATCTTGGGCTTAGTTTATTAGCCAAACATTAGCATAACACCGAATACAGAGACTGACTGGACTTGCACGTCAGGTGCGGACTACCGACTGCGGACTGCGCATGCCTCATATCATACACCTGATCACTCCGCTATGCACGTCAATAAAATAGTACCATTACATTACATCACCCTTTCTTTGAGTCTTTTAAGACATGCTACAAAAGGCATAATAATGTCTATCAGCATCTTCTGTATCAAAACAAATGTCTCTATATGTAACATAGTTTCATCATAAACTCAAATTTACTTTCAAAATATCTTCAGGATTTTAAAATTCCTTTTGCTATTGTTTTCAATTGGCTTACAACCAAAACATAATTTAGCAAAACACTGGCACTTAACAGTTTAACATGAACCAGTCCTAAACTAAAGTGATCTGGGTGGACTACCAGTCACCAACATAGCTGCAGTGGATTATTCTGCCACTTGATGCAGGCTATGTGTTAACTACTGAACATACTGTCCATATCGGTCTGGTGGTTTTACAACTCTGCCGCTGGAGGTCATGCGTGTTGCTGTCTGTGTCGTAGTAACAGGAGGTATGTCTGCATCAGAACCAGGTGAATTCAGCTCTCCATCACTCGCTTTACATTTGTCCCCAAAACTCCTGGAAAGTCTCTGGAGGGCTGCGGAGAGGTCTCAGATGGCGACGGTTCCTGCGCAGTACTCCTTTATCCGTCTGGACTAAGTATGACCTCGGTGTGTCACCTTGCTTAAGGACCGAAGCAGACTTTGTCCAGCCTCGTTCATCGTCCAGTTTCACAGCAACGCTGGTTCCAGGCTGAAGGTCTGGTAGAGGTCTGACGTTATTCCTTTCGTTGTAGGCTCGCCTGTAGCTCTGTTTCATCCTCTCATCGCTCTGTCTCACTTGGTGGAGGTCTGGCCATCCAGGTTGTAGATTAGCCACCAGTGTAGGAACCGTAGCACAGATTTGTCTGCCAAGCATTAGCTGAGCTGGGCTCACACCTGTGGCTTGAAGCGGGGTTGCTCTGTAGACCATTAGGGCTAAGAAAGGGTCAGTTTGTTTCAGGATCTGTTTAGCTGTCTGCACAGCTCTCTCAGCCTCACTGTTTGCTTGAGGGTAGTGAGGGCTGGATGTGCTATGTCTGAAATCATACTCATTAGAGAACTGCATAAAAGCTCTGCCTGAAAATTGAGGGCCATTGTCTGTGACTAGTTCATTTGGGCACCCCCATCTAGCAAAGATGTTCTTCAGCTTAGCTCTCGTGGTATCACCTGACATGTCCTTGAGGTAGGCTATTTCTATATATCGTGAAAAATAGTCTACAACTACCAAGTAGTTCTGTTTGTTCAGCTCACATATGTCAGCTGCTACTCTTTCCCATGGGCGACTGGGTAGCAGGGTAGTGATCAGAGGTTCTCTTTTCTGCGTCGGCTTGGACTCCTGACAGTCCTTACATGTGCTGACAGCTTCCTGGATGTGCTTGCTTACTCCAGGCCACCACACACTACACCTAGCCCGCTCCCTGCACTTCACTATGCCTTGATGCCCATCATGTATGCGCTGTAATATCTCAGACCTCATCATCCGTGGCACTACTATTCTATCATTATACAACACCAGTCCTTCTGAAACTGTGAGGTGATGTCTTGAAGTGTAGTAGGCTTTTACCTTGTCAGGCACCTTAGCAGCATACTTGGGCCATCCTGACATCACGTAGTGTTGAACCATCTGCAGTTCTGCATCCTGTAGGGTCTGCTGTTTCACCATGTCGAGCTTGGTGGGTGAAATAGGCCATGACTCGTGGACAGCTTTCTCGTAGGCCTCTATTTCACTGGTCAGCTCAGCGATTTCCTGTGTTGCAGCAACCTGGGGATGTCTAGACAGTGTATCTGCTATTATCAATTGTTTTCCGGGCACATACACTGCTGTAGGGTTGTAACGCATCATACGTAGTAAAAGTCTCTGACACCTCATAGGCACTGAGTCGAGGTCTTTGCAGTTTATCAAGGGAATGAGTGGCTTGTGATCACTCTGTAGAGTAAAGGAGTCTAGTCCATAGAGGTACCTGGTAAACTTCTCACAGGCCCAAACTGCAGCGAGACACTCCTTTTCAATTTGTGCATAGCGCTGTTCAGCATCAGTGAGTGTTCTGGAACAAAACGCTACAGGTTTCAACTGGTCATCATGTTTCTGTAGCAGGACTCCACCTAAACCATAGCTACTAGCATCTGCACTAATGATGGTAGGCTTACTCACATCATAGAATGCTAGTACAGGTGACTCTGTGATGAGTTGTTTTACCTTCTTAAAGGCCTCCTCCTGCACTGCAGCCCATGCCCATGCCCATGTCGTTTTTGAGTAGGTCGTTGAGGGGTTTAGTGACCTCAGACAGGTTTGGCAGGTACCTGCCTAGGTAGCGTATCATACCCAGGATCCTTCTCAGATCAGTGACATTGTTCGGTGGCTCAAGCTGAGTGACAGCCTCATATCATACACCTGATCACTCCGCTATGCACGTCAATAAAATAGTACCATTACATTACAATCGCCATACCATTTCATGGTTCAAAACAATAAGTAGTTCTGTATAAATCTGAAGAAAATAGACTTGAAGCCTAAAAAGACACCTCTGATCTAAGTAGTTCAAGAAAACTGCAAGACATTAGTAGACTACTTAAGAATGTGGTTGAAATGTGGTGTGTATTTAGTGTTTTGTATCAGGTTCTATATGTTTCTTTGAAAAACTGGCCAAATGTAGACAATGTCAGGCCAGTTCTTTGGAATAAAAAAGAGAACACTCAAAAAGCATTCACTTTCCCTCTATATAGAACTGCCATCTACATGGCACATAGAAGTGCGGAAGGAGGTTACTGAAGGAGGTATAGACAATCGTGCAGAGGGAAAGTGAGTACAAAACAAGCAATTAAAACACACATTACATCACATTAAGTCTTGTAAAGTACTGAGCATTGCAGATGCAACAATCCGAAGAGTATTTGAGGGTAAAAGCTACCTTTAACGACACATTATTATTTCAGTTATTGCTAGGTTTTTCCATTAGGCTACTACAAAACAAACTGACCACTTTGGTATGCAGGGAGATGTAGGCTATACCTTAGGCTCTGAGACATCGCAAGTCATCGTCTTTCTTTCCTTATCTCTCCCTTCCTGGATCCCTCTGCCCTCTTTAGAGCGGTTGGAGTGTGGGTCTTACTTTCTTCCATTGACTTTTCCTTTGATACTGCAATCCTTTCATCATAGTATACATTTTTCTGAGTGTCCAATTAGGGTATTCATATTGCATTGCCCTTTATCTATGAGAAAGGCAAAAAGAGAAGGTAAGTAAATTAACAAAGAGTGAAAAGCTGTTTTCTTTAATCATTAAGCCAACTTCTGTTTGAACGGTGGACCCAGACAAATTGATTTAACCTCCTTATGTTGTAAGTTTTGTGTTCAAACACCTCCATACACAGGCATAGATCTTGAGGTAAAATTATTTGTTTTTTAACAGACAAACTAAAATGATGTAGGGCTTGACCAGGCCTTGGTCAAGCCCTACACCCCCGCCCGACCACTCCTCTCTGCTGCCTCGGGGCGACTGGTTGCCCCGTCGCTCAGAGGTCCCTGCGGCCGATCCACCCGGTCACAGCTTCTTTCTGTCCTGGCCCCTCAGTGGAGGAATGAACTCCCCACTGACGTCAGGACAGCAGAGTCACTGCCCATCTTTAGGCGCAGGCTGAAAACTCACCTCTTCAAGAAGTACTACCCTGAGCCTTCCTCGTAGCACTTATTGTATTCTTATTAGTTTGTTGCACTTATTGTATTCATATTCGTTTACTGCACTTATCCTATTCGTAGTAGTTTGTAGCACTTATTATATTCGTATTAGTCTGTTGCAATTATTGTTTTCGTAGTAATTTGCCTCTGCACTATACTTTTGCTCTGGCTTATGCTTTAAGATGCTTGTTTAAGAAAGGAGATGCACTTATGACTTCTGGTGACTAGTAGTTCTCTTGAATACCTATGTTGAATACACTTCCTGTAAGTCGCTTTGGATAAAAGCGTCTGCTAAATGACTGTAATGTAATGTAATGTAATGATGCAAGTTAGACAAAAAAGGCAGAACTGATTTTTATCAACTCAATTGACTCAAATGGCCATGAATGACATCATGGATATTTGTGTTGTATTCAAATACAATGGACATCATTTTGTTGTTTGTGGTTCATAATAGTTGCAACATCCCAAAAGACAATCAAGGCTTTTGTGTATCATCTCTCAATTTGAGTATAGCTAATCTAACATGCATCACTAGTCAATACAGTTTACTTTATACTCATTGTATTTGTCTCTCTTCTCCTTTTGTCTCCCTTCTTCATCCCTCTGTTGGTAAACTGCTTCCGCAATAATTGGACAAATATTTGGAGATATTTGCCGATGTGTTTACGTCGGCAAATATCTCCAAATATTTGTCCAATGTGTATGTGCGAGTTAATATTTGAAAGGATCATCACTCTGCTCAATGACACACACACAACTGCATAGATGGCTAAATATGCTCAGATTTGTATAAATGAGGAGTACTTTGCTGCATTTTGTCAGCTCTGTCATTCAAGTAATTTATGTTTTTAGTTTTAGCTGCATGTTCTAAGTATTCTGAATTGCACTCCATAAAACACGAGCAACCATGTCATGCAATCTTGTAATGTGTTAGCAGCTAAGACAGCCTAGTTAACACCTAGAAACATTAGAAACCACCTAGCACAACCTAGAAAACACCTAGAAAAACACTAGCAATCATGTATTTCACCCTAGCAACCACCTAGTAGCACCCTAGCAACAAACTACAAAAAACCTTAGCATTAAACTGTATACCTTTGCAACCACAAACAGGGCTCAACAAAAAGGATTGCACAGCTGCTAGGGGCAAGCAAAATGCCACGTCGGGCTAGTAAATCTTGCAACTCACGTGCTCTATCATGCCAGTGATAAAACAGAATTCAATAAAATGCTAGTGATGGAAGTAGCTAAGGAGGGAGGCAACTCACTTTCCTCTCATCTCTAAATAGATTAGCACATGTGCAGTACCGACCAGGCACTCTAGAGAAAATTGGGTAATTTAAAGACAAATGTTACCAGCTGAAGCAAGTGAGCGTTTCAAATTATCCTGAAAGCAGGAGTTTATTTGGGTGGTGTTAGAGAATGTGGAATAACAAAAGCCGGCAGATTCTTCCTTTCATGGCAGCTAAGAAGACTGCCGACAAGTACAAAGGGGGTACTACTGACCAAGGACATCATAAGATAAGATAAGACAAGATAAGATAATCCTTTATTAGTCCCGCAGCGGGGAAATTTGCAGGCTTACAGCAGCGTAGAGTAAAGTGCACACAAGAGACATAGTAGAAGAAGACAAGATAAAAAATGAAAATAAAAATAAAAACAAGTATTATAATACTATATTATAATAATCATGGCAGACACATAGAAACCTTTAAGCAACTACCTCTGACAGCCTGGCTAAACCGTTGAGTAAAAACCTTGTCTTTGTTCATACTTCTTAAACTACTGACTGTATTTCTACTGTTTCTGGTATTACTGAAATTGTTGCTCAAATACTTCTGATACTCCTACTACAGTATATGTAGCCACCAGGAACTGGTGAGTAGGGCAGGTGTGGCCAATTATGGATGCAAGTCTCCGCCGACATAACAGGACATATAAACACAGGCCTAGTCATAGGATACATCCCAAGTCTCTTCATTGCATCCCCGTTTCCCGCACTTGCTTCTTTTCCTTGCGTCTTAGTCCCGCCCACCAGGGATGTATGGAGAGACGCAAAGAAACCCTGCGAGGAGAGAGGAAACGAGGAAATGAGATTTGAAGCGACGTCCGTTTCTGATGATCACAGCTGGATCAGCTGTCAGTCGTCTTTAACAGCTGGAGAGAGTTTTTATTTTGTGTCTGCACACATGATCACTGTACTAATATTAATAATGACACAAAGTAATCATCACTGTACTAATATTAATAATGACACAAAGTAATCATCACTGTACTAATATTAATAATGACACAAAGTAATCATCACTGCCAGAGTAGAAATGTATTTCTCTCTGCAGCCTGTTACCTGTTTAACAAACTGCATTGAATATTTATACTGTGTTCTGTGTATTTATACTGTGTTCTGAGTATTTATACTGTGTTCTGTGTATTTATACTGTGTTCTGTGTATTTATACTGTGTTCTGTGTATTTATGCTGTGGTCTGTGTATTTATACTGTGTTCTGGTATTTAAATTATGTTCTGTGTATTTATACTGTGTTCTCTATCCTGCTCATAAGCGCAGGACCGATTTCTACCGGCAGAATGCGTTTGTCTTATTTATTAATTATTAACGTCTGTATATTTTGAAATTCGGATTGTGAAGTCATTATTAAATGATCAAGAATATGATTATGGTTTCTCCTAAACACTGGAATTAATTTATTAGGCTCAATGTTCAGGGCTAAATTGGAATTACATAACTCATCAAACCGACACTCAGGAATTATCAGCCTCACAGGACTGAATGGAAACGATAAATTATGTAAAAAGTGTTTCTGCTGACATACAGACAGACTCTCCAACTCTCTCTCTCTCTCTCTCTCAGACTTTTCAATCCATTAAATCTGTGATCTGTCATCACTCTGGTATGAAACTCCAGTGATGATGAGCTATATCAGATCAGTACGATCGGCTGTAGCGTCCAATCAAATAACTTATTAACGACGAGGGGGCGTGTCGGCCCTCACAACACTTCCTGGAAGTGTTGTGAGGGCATCCTCGCTCATGGCTCCTCGGAGATCACTCCTCGCTCCTCGATCCTCGCTCCTCAGAGCTGAAATAAGAGCTTTGGGACGGCCGTCAATATGGCGGCGCAGAACGACTTCCGGTTCAAGCGAGGAAATGACAAATAAGAGACTTGGGATGTACCCCTCGCTAGCTCTTGTTGTCTGGGGTCCTACCACTTCCTTTTCGTGTTTTATGTTGGCAAACAAAAAGACATGTGGCAGGTATGCACGTTTACTTAACAACTAAAACTGGTAGCTTTAAACAGGTTTCATGTTTTGATTGTTGTCACAGCTTTACATGTTCTTATAACTAATTCAGCCTTGGTTCCTTACTATATATTTTGCATTTATCTTTTATGCTTTGATGCTTTGGTTCATAATTGCATAAAAGGAAGAAGACATTCAAGCTATAGAGAAAACGCATCAGCTCTGGGAAGGTTCCTGGGAAAGCCCAGTGTCTCAAGAGTATTAAGAATTTACCAATAGCACATAAAGGGAGGAGTTGAGATTGAGTGAACTGTTATCTCAACCTCCAATAAGTTAGACCCTGTAAAACATTGGTAAGATTTTACATTTGTGCACTATTGCTCAATTGGAAGTTTAAGGAGGTTCATATTTTGCTTGTGTTGCCAATAGAGTTGTGTTACATTACTTTGGAATATATGCACTGTAAGACATATAGATTTTTAACATATCCTCCGTTGCTTACCTTATACAGGCTTTAAATTGCAGCGATATAAATAAATTATTTTACAAATGTGCAACAGTGTCACCTGTAGTTGGTTTTTGATAATACTAACATAATAGGCATAACCCCACTAGAACACTAAAACCTGACAAAATAATAATGAATGATAATGAAATAGATAGTTGGAATCCCAGGATCCTCCACGAAAAAAAGAGTTAAAACCCCACGATGTAGCAAAAACAACCTAAGTGTATGTGTGTGTGTGTGTGTGTGTGTGTGTGTGTGTGTGTGGGGATTGTCTGTTGAGAGTTTTAGCATGTCTGAGTTGCCGGAAAAATAGCTGTTTTCACACCATTACCTCTCTACCCAAGACACATTGCTGTACACTTACACAAACACAAACGCATACAAATTTAGGTGCAGTAATATTGATATAATAGTCTACAATTTTTGCTACGCATATTTGCACACTTGACTTGCTTGAGTTCTTGCACACATTTCAACTAGTTCACCAACACAATTCCACACATACACACAACCTCTACAATTTTCCTGGGAGGGATCTGCTGCTCGGCCCACAGTATTTTCCTAAAACTAAACAGGGCACTTCATTACCACCGAATAAGGTCAAGGTAAATACAATGGGAGTTTAAAAAAAAAAAGGTGATCTGTGAACGCAACAGCAAATGCCTGTTGAAACTAATACAACAGTTTCCACTTAATTAAAGTGGCGTGCTTTAGTGAAGTGCTCTTCAAAAAGGGCTCATGAAACTAGCTCATGTTAACTTGATGGCTACATTTTAGATTGGTCCATGCTCCACTGGTCCAGTGTTACATTTGAGTCCGGAGTGTCTTCTAGTCCCATACTTTTTGGTCTGCACACCGGGCTATCAGAGGTGGTGTACATGATGTGTTCCTTAGTTTAGTTTTAGTTAGTTTTAATTCAGATTTGATAAAGGAGGAAGCCTAATGGTTTTTGTTGGAACACTGTGTCACTAAATTATGATTTTTCAAAGAAACACTACAGTGGGCACAGCTGTTACCATACTATTGTATGTTTGTATATATATGTATATATATATATATATATATATATATAAGGTTTTCATTATTTCAAACCCCATTTGTTGATACTGGCATTTTATTCTGCAATAAAAATTGAAATTACTTACACATACATTAGGGATATACAGTAAATGATTCATGCACACACTAAACTGCAGTATTTGCTGTTAGTAATTGCATCTCCTCTAGATGAGTTTTCCTATGCACTGTTAATCCTCTACAGCAGTATCACTGATGCCCTTTAATTACTGCAAATGGAAAAAGTCCTGGAACTAACCATTATTGATTAATCTGCAGATATTTTCTTGACTAGTTGTTTAACTGTTTGTCCAGAAAACATCAGAAGAGACTTAAAAATATCCATCACGATTTCCTAAAGCCCAAGGTGATGTCATTCAACATCTTGTCTTTAGGAAATTGATATAATTTAAGACAATTAAATGCAGCAAATACTTATATTTGAGAAGGTGGAGCCATAGAATGAAACTGTTAGTAGTGAAACTTAGTGTTCCACTTGAAAGCCCCGTATTAATACTGATTGCCCATTCTTCATCACATATTACCAGTTCCATTCTATTAATTTAATGAAGACAGGATAATGAAATGCTTCATCCAACAGCTCTGTATCCCTTTCCTTTGTAATGAAAGAGACCAGTTGAGGCGGTTTGGGCGTCTGATTGACAGGCCTCCCTGTGGAGATGTCTCAGGGAGGGCAATCTGACCCTTCAATGTTTTTGGGACTCCCAGGAGGAGCTAAGGGACACGACTGGGGAAATTATGTTTACTCTGCTTATTCGGCTCCCAATGCTACCTGCACCTAATAAAACGTCTGGATGGACGGAGTGACATCAAGCAAACCACTTTGTCTTCAAAATGAGTCTGTAGTAAATGCATAGTCTTGAGAACTCTGCAGATGGGTGCTAAAGGTGTAAAATTCACACTAAAGGATGTATACTTACAGAAATTTGGGAAAAGCTAAATAAACTTCATAATTAGCTGGTAAAGGTGCACATATACAGTACTTTGGATAGATTTCCTTTTTGTTTTCACGATTAATATGAAATGACCATTCCCACAACATCCAGATGTAAACTAGATGCTTTTGCTTTTTCATGGATAATTCAAGCACCATGTGTCTAAACACCTTCGTAGAGGTGAGGGAATTATGTACTGCACATATTTAACTGCCCACACAGATATAAAATATAGAATACATCATACATATATGCTGCACAGCCATTTATCTACCAAACATCCTGCTGTTACTGTTAAGGGTCAACAGGAGCCTGGAGCCTATTTCATATTGAGCCGGGCAAAGAGCATCCAAATAACAATGCAGACTTCTCATTGAATTATAAATAGATGCATACATACACTTGAACGCTAACATGTCTCAAGATGTGGAGCGGAAGATGTTTCCTTTGTGTAAGTCAATGAGCATGACTGCCCAATTCCCTGCCTACACCGAGGATGAAAAGGTTGTACATGTGATTAGGTGTATCTGTAGTTGATATTGTTTGTTTGGTTTTCACATGCTGCTTAAGTGCGCGCCTCTTGTGCCATTTTTAATACTGTGTATTCTATTATACTGTCTGTGAATGTTGTAACAAAGCCTGAATCAAGCAATTCGCTGATCGTCACAGACAGTCATACACACAACATATTAAATGCATTGGTGTCATTTTTTCTTCTTTTAAATTCACTCACCCAAGGGCGTAGTTTTAGTGTCACGAGTTGATGTCAGGGGTGTGGGCTATATGTGTTGTTTATATAACACATGATAAATACCTACAATAACTACGATGCTTTCATAGGAATGAAAACTTGACCAACAAATGGTGTGTGTGTGTTGCTTAAGATTTATTTTTCTTTAATTGATGCAAACCTGATGTTCGAATGGTTGTATTTGCATCTGTATCTAAAATAATAATGATGATATTAAAATGTAATTAAAATGTTAGGGTCACATGCTGTTGACCCTAAATATAAGTAGGAGTGTATATGGGAAACTAATGACTGCAGTATATATTATGTATGATGTGTATTTCGTATCTGTGTGGGCAAAATCTTTATCCAACCTATATATAAAGATATAATCTATTAACGCTCTATACTTCGAGGTAAAGTCCTTACTTACAAAATAAGCAAGTAAAAATAGTGAACAGTAAATATGTGCCATACAGAATCTCCTCACCTTTAGCGCTGACACAGTGCTGGTGTGATGGGTCTGGCTATGCCGGACTAACTAGCTCTTGTTGACTTGAGGGACCACGGTGAAAGACTTTCTCTCTTTTTGATCTTCACATTAACGTGTCTTCCTCGAGTTCTGAATGGACGCTGAAACTTAACACATCTTCTGTGACTGACCAAAAAGTAATCTGTTCAGACTTGCAAACACAAGTTTAGGATATTTACATGTTTTGTTCAGCAAGATACACAGCTTCTATGATTTTTGAAGCGTAAAGGCAAACTCCAGAAGACAAAAAGCTAACGTTAAGCTACAAACCAACTACACCATGATTGAATGACTTCATAACCACCACTGAGCTTAAGGCGGACTATTGTTCTGCGTTATGATGTTTACTGGTCTCATTTAGCCAATTGTTAGCCTTGCCGTTTTAAAGACACATAAAAGCTCCAAAATGTTCAAGTGGGTTATTTACTAATGCATTTTATATCATAGAATGAAACGTTTAAAACTCTTAAGATTGTGTTAACTACAGATGTCAGGAACTGGAAGTGCCAAAAAATTCGGGTTTTAGGACTCATTCCTGCAGCACTGTAGTACAAGTTGCTGTAGATTGAAGTGTCCGCTAAATAAATGTAATGTTATGCAATAAAGTATTCCAGAAAATAATTTCTGGCCCAAGGTCGACTTGTCTTCTGAGACGTCCTGCAGATAAACAAACTTCAGCAGAAGTATAACTTAATTGACAGGGAAATTAAACCAATGTTTGAGTTTGTTTTTTTTTGGTCCAGCTGCTTGTGTAATTGTTCTTCCTGATTATCTTGACGGGAATAAACATCAACTGTCAAAGGATTGTTTTTCTCACATAATGGAGGGGGATGGCATTGGATCTCTGTATGATGAATGCAGACATTACACTTGAGGTACACTCACAATGTGAAAAAAATAACAAAAGACAATCAGCATTGTGTGTGGTGAAAAATGTCGACTGATCAGCATGCAGCACGAGCATTCACACGGGCCTCTAGCGTTGCTCCCAATCAGGCAGCAGACAATACAGATGAGTTTGAAATCCTTGTATAACAAGATAATGACAGATAACCGAATGAATCAGACTGTACCGACACCAATAATAATGACCCCCCCCCACACACACACACACACACACACACACACACACACACACACACACACACTCCTCTGTACTGTTTTCCCTAAGTTCTTTGGTTTGTATCGTATCTTTCACTCTTCCTCTTGTGCCCTGTCAACACGCAGACCCTCTCTATAAGAACAAGGCATTGATAAGAGGCAAACTCATTCTCTGCGGAACCACGAAAACACTTTACAATAATGTCATGCACCAGACACCAGAACAGATTCATTATGGTCTTCTCTGTATTAATCCCCCATCACCAAAATGTTCATTTTGCACGGTGACAATAAGAAGCTGTTTGTGTTTCATTGAGGGAAGGACAGAGGATGTCGCATGTGTACAGGTTGTAAAGCCCTCTGAGGCAAATTTGTAATTTGTGATTCTGGGCTATACAAAATAAACTGAATTGAATTAAATTGAATTGTCTCATTGCAGACCGTATAAACAATACCCAAATGGATGTTACTAATTATATGTGACTCTCTGAAACTAAAAATGAGTCATCGAGAGGCTGAGTAGTGGAGACTAACCTGCCGACACGCTGGCCGTCAATAATTCCGATCCAGTGGATGGGTTTTGTAGTTTTATTTGTAGGACAAACAAACAAACAAACAATTGTGGTGGATATCATGCATCAAAAACGTTCTAAAGACTATCCCAACAGCATACAAAGGCGATCAACAGCGTTAAAGAGCAATCCACAAAAAATAAGACTCCCTATCTCACCCCCTCTCTTACGATTCACAAAGCTAAACTACTGGAAAACTGATATCCCCATTGCTACCACCGTAAACACCATGTGACTCAGTTACCATAGGTGAGCAAAAAGCGGTGTACAAAAATAACACAGGCTATACCTGGCTCCTACACTTATTCTACGAAAAGGTTTCCAAGATGACAGTTAAATGCACTTTGCCCTTCGTTTCATTTTGTAGCTTACTATCAGAGGTTATCCATTTCATCTGGGTTGTACAAAAAGGTCATGAGGAACAAAAGAGTAGACCTATTTCATCAGCTGGGCGTGTAGAAGTCTGGCAACTGTTCGCTAACAAGTGCGGCACATCAACTTTAAAAGGTGATAATGTCATTCAGAGCTTGTGGCGCTGCCCTCAAGTGTCCAAAACAATTATTCAAATAATGCGTGTTAAAGATTAGTAATTGTTTCATCCCCAGTTTGATTCCATCTGGGGAGCTTTACTGTGTGTCAGTCCCTTTCCAATAATAATAAATAGTGGTTCTATGGACAAAATCAGTTTAATTCACTTAAACTGATTCATTTTTAAAAGATGCTTCTATACAAAACACAGACTGATCAGGCTGTCTAAAGGGCAGCACGTGTCCAAACACCTTCACCTATTGTTCTCTATGTGCTCTTACACACCAGCGGCATCGAGACACACATCATGTTAGGTTGACACAATCTCTGAACCCATTCACTATCGGCTGACAACGATTTAGCCTCTGGGGGTAACGGTCAATATTTCAGGGGTTCTGGTGTAGCCAGCAGATGTCTGATTAAGCCCGCTCATACGTCAATATTCCTTGGACTACAAACCTACCACAAACGGAAATCTTGTCCAGTGGCACATTTGTACCCTTATGGCAGAGGCTGACGTACAAAGTGCCACCTGCTTATTAGGATTTAAACTAATCATCCGCACACACTCACCTAAAAATGCTTTTATCCAAAGTGACTTACAATCAGTAGTATATTACATTACATTACATTACATTACAGTATATTACATATCATTCACCCATTCACACACTGATGACACCATCAGACTCTAACTAACATTCATGCAAGATCCAGTCCACACCGATGGCAAGCCTTCGGGAGCAACTTGGGGTTAAGTGAAAAAATAAATAAAAAAAAAAAAATAAAAAAATAAAAAAATAAAAAGAATACCATACCAGCTGCTCCCAGTTCTCTCAACTTCCTTTCGTGTCTTTTTTCACATCTGTTTCAATGTCTGCAGACACAAAATGCTTACAATAATGATATCAATTCTTTTTTTTTTTGATTAAAATTAATTCAAAAGAAGCCCATTTGCAAGTTAAATGTAAATCATCCAAACTCTCACTGCCTTAACAGCCTCCATTAGTTCCCTGCAGGTATGACATTTAAATGTATTAAGTATAAATAAAGTCAACACCATACAAATCACCAAATTAGTCTAGATCATATTCTAATCACCGAAAAATATCACAAACTCTTCATACCACTGAAGAAACAGCAGTGAAGCCAATTATATCCACAGTGTAGTTTACAAAGTAAATTTCACCCTTTTATTTTGAATTTCAAAATGCCCCAGCTGTTTCAAACTCTGGGAATGTGTTGTGTGAACAACTTTATGTGACAAACAGAACAAACTCGATGCCTGCTTTATTTTCTGGGCCACATCTGCTCCCCCCATTGTTTAAGACACACGCCGCCATACAGACACATATATATATATATATATATATATATATATATATATATATATATATATATATAACCCCAAGCTCTCAGAGGGACAGAGATGTGGGAGAACTATGCATGTCATTCTCTTCACAAATCTCTTGGTGCATGTGTGGTTGTGTGGGAGATGGAAAAATAGATAGGCACAGATTGTTACACATTTTGTGAAGAGAATGACATGCATAGTTCTCCCACATCTCTGTCCCTCTGAGAGCTTGGGGTTATATATATATATATATATATATATATATATATATATATGTCTGTATGGTGTGTCTGTATGGCGGCGTGTGTCTTAAACAATGGGGGGAGCAGATGTGGCCCAGAAAATAAAGCAGGCATCGAGTTTGTTCTGTTTGTCACATAAAGAGCCACAAGTTGCCACAACCAAAGTTCAAGAGGCTTCATTTATTAAGACCTCAACCAGAATGCAAAAGTGAATTGACCTAGATTGTTAGATATTTCATCATGCAGTTATGTTGCAAGGGTATCATTAGTGGCTTCCTCGTCATTTTATGTGCACAGGCTTTTATCTTTGACATTTTAAAATTTAAGAACTATTTTGTAGCACATTTGCACATTTATTTTTCTCCCACGGAAGTGCAAGTCACTAAACATCGTGTATTCGGATAAGGAACAGAACTTTAACTTCTCCTGACAACTCATGATGCTTTGCAACTCTATTTCAGACCTTTGTATTTGTATCTCATCAGGAAACAGAGTTACTGCATGGTCACTTCCTCTTTGTTTTTGCATTTAGGGAGGTGAACAGTTAGGACAGGCAGACACACTGCACTATGGAAAAACTCTGAGGATTTTAATCAAGTCAGAATATGTCAAACTGTTTTTATGAACCTGTGAAATGTTGTTTTGAACACCATGCTTTCCCCTAATTTTAAAAACTTCAGATATGTTGCAATTTGTAAAAAAAAAAAAAAAAAAAAAGCATCACAATCAAAAAACGATACAGGCAAGAACGAGACATTCCATATCAATTATGATACACAAAAGATGAGAATATGGCATTCATTGTGACGTTAATGGACTGCCTACACCTAACACACACTGTGTGCATAAACCAGCTGGCTGGATGACTCACTGACAAGGTGATTCAATATTTATATGGAAGCTACTTTTTCTCCTGCACCAACTCACATTGCATTCAATTCATATGCAGCTTAGAAAAAAAGCCTCTTTGCAGCAGTTTCCTCTGCTACCACAACAAATGTCAGGTATATCAGGTTTCCCTCCTTCTGTGTACCAAGCTAGCAGGAGAATAAGACCTGTTTCCCTTACAAATGTCAGATATTTCAAGAATTCCACTCCCCACAGATGTCACATAGGTGCATATGTGGCTTATTGTGAATACTAAAAGGGTATGATATAAATCCTATACAGCTTCTATGAGATTGACATGTGTCAAGGATTATGTTTGTTGGCATCGGACTACAGAATGCTGGCAGGTATGTGCTGGAGTGTGTGTGAAACAGGGTGACCCAGTTCGTTCATCAGGGACAATGTTAGTTAGTGTGTAAAATAATGTTTTTCTGCATGACAGTGTAGGCCTCAGTTTACCTGTGCCATTTTGTTTTTGTTTTGTTGTTCCCTAAATCTTTCACCTACTAAATAATAAAGGCCATGACAGAACTGGCATGTTTTGCCATTAATACATGGGCCCTAATTGTTACTCTGTGGCAGAGGTGGAACAAGTGAAGTTGCAAGTCACAAGTTTTAAAGTTTTTACAATGGAGTCATAAGTTGACAAGTCAAGATAAGATAAGATAAGATAAGATAATCCTTTATTAGTCCCGCACCGGGGAAATTTGTAGGCTTACAACAGCGTAGAGTAAAGTGCACACAAGAGACATAGTAGAAGAAGACAAGATAAAAAAATAAAATAAAAATAAAATAAAACAAGTATTATAAATAAGCAATAAAAAAAACAGTAGAAAAAACAACAATAACTGAAATATTATATTTACAGACAGAGAAAAAAACAACAACTATTTTAACTATTTTTAACTTTTTTAACTATTATTGCACAGTGTAATGTGTAATGTATTGCACAGGTTTTTATTGTCATGTGGTCATGTGGTCTGCTGGGAGCAGAGCTGGTTGTGCAGCCTGACAGCAGCAGGAAGGAAGGACCTGCAGTACCTCTCCTTCACCACCGGGGGTGAAGCAGCCGGTGGTGAAGGAGCTGCACAGAGCTGCCAGGGTGTCCTGCATGGGGTGAGAGGTGTTGTTCATCAGGGATGACAGCTTGGCCATCACCCTCCTGTCTCCCACCACCTCCACCGTATCCAATGGACACCCCAGCACACTGCTGGCCTTCCTGACAAGCTTGTTCAGTCTCTTCTTGTCTGCTGCTGAGATGCTGCTGCTCCAGCAGACCACTGCATAAAAGATGGCTGATGCCACCACGGAGTTGAAAAAGGTCTTCAGGAGTGCTCCCTGCACTGCTGAGGACCTCAGTCTCCTCAGCAGATAGAGTCTGCTCTGACCCTTTTTGTAAAGTGCCTTTGAATGATTAGTCCAGTCCAGTTTATTGTTCAAGTGAACACCCAGGTACTTATAAGATTGCACAATCTCAATGTCCTGTCCCTGGATGTTCACTGGTTCCGGAGGACAGTGTTTTCCCCAGCGGAAGTCCACCACCAGCTCTTTGGTTTTACCAGAGTTTATCTGGAGGCGGTTCCGCCGGCACCATCCTATGAAGTCCTGGTTCAGTTCTCTGTATTCCCTCTCATCGCCGGCGGAGATGAGGCCGACGATTGCAGAGTCGTCAGAGAACTTTTGCAGGTGGCAGGTAGCAGAGTTATATTTGAAGTCTGATGTGTAGATGGAGAAGAGGAATGGAGCCAGAACGGTTCCTTGTGGGGCCCCCGTGCTGCAGGACACCAGGTCTGACTCACACTCCCTTATCCTCACATACTGTGGACGGTTGGTGAGGTAGTCCAGTATCCACGCAGTGAGGTGGTGGTCCACCCCGGTCTGCTCCAGCTTGTCCCTCAGAAGCAAAGGCTGGATGGTGTTGAAGGCACTGGAGAAGTCAAAGAACATGACTCTCACAGTGCTTCCAGCCTTTTCCAGGTGAGAAAGGCATCTTTGTAGCAGGTAGATGACAGCGTCATCCACCCCGATGCCAGGTTGATAGGCGAACTGAAGAGGGTCCAAAGATGAGATCACCAGGGGGCGGAGGTGCACAAGGACCAGCCGCTCCAGGGTCTTCATCAGGTGGGATGTTAGAGCCACCGGCCTGAAGCTGCTGAAGTCCTTGGCCCCCGGGGTCCTTGGGACTGGTACCACACAGGACGTCTTCCATAGCTGTGGTACCCTCCCCAGCTTCAAGCTCAAGTTAAATATGTGCTCCACTATCCTGCACAGCTGGTCTGCGCAGGATCTGAGGAGCCTTGAGCTGATGCCGTCCGGACCCGTGGCTTTTCTCACCTTTATTCTCCTCAGTTCTTTTCTCACCTGGTTAATTGAGAGGGACAAGTTGGGGGAAGGGGGCTGTGTGCTGTAGGTTGTTGGAGTGGGGGTGGGGGTGGGGTGTTGGAGGTGTGCAGTGTTTGAGGAGTGTCGAGGGGAGCCGAGTGTTGTGGAAAAGGGGGTGGAGAAGGAGGAAGAGGGGTAATCCACAGGGGGTGCAGACGATGGGGTCTGCAGCGGCAGGGAGGTCTGGGTGGGGGGAAGGGTGGGTGGCTGATCAAATCTGTTAAAGAATGAGTTCAGATCATTCACCCACTGTTGGTCCCCCACAGGTTGTTGGTTGGGCCCCTTGTGGCCAGACATGGCCTTGAGGCTCTTCCAGACTCCGCTGATGTTGTTCTGCTGCAGCTGATCCTCCATCTTCGACCTGTAGACATTTTTCCCTTCCCTGATCTTCCTGCTCAGCTCCCTCTGCACAGTCTTCAGCTCCTCCTTGTTTCTCTTCTTCTCCTTGAGGAGGGTCTTTATCTCAGGATTGATCCAGGGTTTGCTGTTGGAGAAACACCGTACAGTCCTGGTGGGTACGGTGTTCTCCACACAGAAGTTAATGTAGTCCGTTATGGTGTCTGTGAGACCCTCGATGTCCTCCCCATGGGCATCACTGAACACTTCCCACACAGTCGAGTCAAAGCAGTCCTTAAGAGCCTCCTCGGCTTCATCGGACCATCGTTTGACTGTGCGGGTCACAGCTGGCTGCCTGTGCACAAGAGGTTTGTACACAGGCCGGAGGTGCACCAGGTTGTGGTCAGATCTTCCCAGGGGAGGGAGGGGTGATGAGGTGTATGCCTCCTTGGTGTTGGCATACAGTAGGTCCAGGGTTCTGTTGTCTCTGGTGGGGCAGGTGATGTACTGGGTGAAGGTGGGCAGAGTGGAGGACGGAGGGGCATGGTTAAAGTCACCAGAGAGGAGGAGGAGTCACCAGAGGCATTGGGATGTTGTGTCAGCAGCCTGCTTATCGCCGAGTGTATGACATCACAGGCCGCTTCACCGTCAGCAGAGGGGGGAATATACGCAGCTATTGTGATAACATGCGAGAATTCCCTCGGTAAATATACCGGCCTCATGCTAACGGCCAACAGCTCAATGTCCTCTGTACAGGTCTGCTCTTTGACAGTGATGTGCCCAGAGTTACACCATCTATCATTCACAAACACTGCCAGACCTCCTCCCTTCCTCTTACCGCTCTCCGCTGTCCTGTCTGCCCGGATGATGCGGAACCCGTCCAGTGCAGCGTTGGTGTCCGGAGTCAGCTCCGTGAGCCATGTCTCCGTGAACACCATGACGCTACACTCCCGGTATTCCCTCTGATGGCGAGTCAGTGCTGATAGCTCGTCCATCTTGTTGGGGAGAGACCGTACGTTTCCCATGATGATGGAGGGGAGGACGGGTTTAAAACGTCTGCTCCTGGCGCGACGTTCTGCCCCAGCACGGCATCCCCGTCTCCTCCTCCTCAGCTCACGGGGAACCTCGGGTCTCTCCTCCGGCAGCAGCAGCGCCGTGTCCCGGAGCGCTAACAGCTGACCCCTGCTGTAAACAATGGGGGCCATGGCTGCGGGCTGAAATTCCGGGCACGGAGGTGAAAAGTGCAAAGAACTGCAGGTAGACCACATGAAACTCTACGTGTCTCGCTGCCATAGTGCTAAATTGTTTACAAAAATCAAATAAGTAAAAGAAGTAACAGAAAGTAAAAAAAAAAAAAAAACACACAATTTAAAGGAAAAAGCTCACAGGTGAGCAGGAGCTGCTGTAAGAGGCAGCCACTCGCGCGGCGCCATTTTACAAGATCAACAAGTCCCAGGTCAAAGTCCCAGTCAAGACCAATAAATACCAAATCGAGTCACAAATCAGCAAGTCACAAATCAAGTCTCAAGTCATGACCAACAAATAGTCCCAAGTCAGAACCTATGTTCCCAGTCAAGTAAAAAAAAGTCAAGTTCCAAGTCAAGACCAAGTCATGTCCGAGGTAAAGACTAAAGATGCAGCAATTGCAATATTCTTGCTGATTCCAATATTCTTTCTATGAAGTTGTCACAGCTCTGCCCCTTCTCCCCTGCCACTCTATCTCTCACTCACCTAATCAGTTCATTCAGTGCACCTGTCTGCCACACCCACCTCATCAGTTCAATCACTCTCACCTGCCCACTCTGCTGCAACTACTCACCTCAGTATTTAAACCCCAGCCACTCACTCACTTGTTGCCAGATCGCTCTCCGCATTCATGCCAGACTTTCCAGCAGTTTCCCTCCGACTGATTTCCCGTTTCCGACCCTGCCTGTTTGGACTTCTCCGCCTCGCCCCTGCCCCGGTAAATGACACAGCCGGTAAACAAGTTTAGCCTCCGCCTCCTCGAGTTTCTGTCTGCCTGCTCCCCTGACGGCTTGGCGCTCTGTCGTACTGCTTTTGGGTCCTTACCACACCTGTTACAGAAGTATAATTACCAGCAAGGCTCTAGACTAACTTTTTTTCACCACCCTCCCTGAACTGTCCCAAAGTTATCCTTTTACTTGGCTATTGTCAGCTCCAGTGTGTTTTTGCATTAAAAAAAAAAAAATCACAATTCAAATGATATGGTTAATACATTATTGGATTTTTAATCAAATACTTTCCTTGATTGGAAAAAATAAATCTTGGCATTATTAGTTTTAATAATGTGCTACAAGCTGCTTAGAGCTAGGAAGTTAAACGGGTCATAATTACAAACAAACAAACGTTTGAACACATAATGGTGGCGTTATAATTTATCTTCGCCCAATGCTCATTTGTGCTTAAAAGAGCTTGAACACCAGCTAGTTGATAAAAATTGTGGAGGCCACAAGGTATACATAAAATTAGTTTGAAAAAATTTAAAATCAATAAATCAGTGCCGTCAGATGAGGGCTTTCTGTTTGTGCAGTATTAAGTTATCAGTATGTACTTTTCAACGGTGAATATGCATCAGCACACTTTTTATGTAAAGCAGATGATAAGTGGGATATATTATTTAATGGAGTCATAAAATGCAGCAGTTTCTCAAGCCTCAGAGCAAGTAAAGCAGTCTCAAAGGTTTCCATAGTGACATATCCATCAAGGTTACAATATCAGAATGCCTTCAGGTCTCATGCGTTTGAATGCGCACAACACAAAAACAGGTCCAGTTGCAAGGACGAGTGTCCTCAAAAGCATTTGCATGATTTCCAATCTTTTCTTGCTGTCAGATGTCAAGTCAATAAAGTGGTTCCAGCAAACAAAATACAGTATCGGGATCTGCAGTTATTATTAAACGGCAGCAGCCTCACACACACATTTCCTTTCAATAGGAGGCAAACACAGCTAAATATTTTTTTCTCAAGATATACACAGTCTTCAAATCAAACTCAATAAGCTGCAAGTGGGTATCTCCTAGTCTGTAAACCTGTATCCAATATCTACCATCTCACTAAAATATATTGAAATTACTTCCAGTTTGGGATGGTGTTACCTTCTCTTTCCAAATATACATATATATATGGCTTATTTCAACAAAATAAGCAGAGTAAGTGTTCTTATAGAGAATGACATGAAATTCTAAAAAGCATGGAGTAGAGGAAGAATCTTAAGAAGAAGTTAAGTCTCAATGGAATATACACTATGTGGCATTGCTATCAAATAAAACAAACATAATTCATGGCAAAAACTACAGACAGCAGTTGTTTTGCCTAAGGACTGCTTTTGAAGAGCAAAAGCAAGAGTATATTTATTTTGTGCGGATTTCAGATAATGATTGTCTTCTGTTTAATTTATAGTGCAATTACCTTGGCACCAAAATCATCCATACACCAATAGGTGAGGTGCCGTGCTCCTAGTTAGCAGATTGTTTAAAAAGGTTCAAATCCTGCATATTTTCACACCTCTGCACAACTGACCAAACATTGCAGGGTGTGGGCACGTTCTCCATGTTGTCAGTTTAGGAAAGTTACAAAAGTGAATGCATATAAGCATACATATCAGACAAAAAAATTGATTGAAGAATACTAAGGCCCAGCAGTTTAGCATTCTCTACACAGAGTGACAGGGTGCACTTAATGCTAGTATCATAGCAAATAGCTACACTGTATCAAGTAAAAGTATGCTTAATGCTAACGTATTACCATAAAGCTGATATATGGTGAGGTTAGTGTTTGCATTTGAAATTAAATGAAAAAATCTATAATACAATATATTCCAGTAACATGAAAACGTAAAAATGATTGCCAGCCACTTCTCATTCCTGGGGCATGCAATACAAATGCTTTCTCAAACCTGTGGCGTCGGATACCTACGCACAAGGTACCCTTTAGCATCTGTTAGAGACGCAACAGGCTTTTACGAACTACAAGGGGAACCCATCCACGCCATTACAATCAGAAAATGATCTGGGAATGTGAAGATGTAGCACAAAAAACAGGAAAAACAAACACATAGGGCAGTATGGGTCAAACAAACACAGGACTTAACTAGGAGACCAGCGTTTGAAAATGGTGTTCGTGTCCCAAAGTGTTTTGGGGTTTTCTTTAAGTTTTCTGTATATTTTACTTAGTTTACTATTTATTTGAAGCCCAATTATCATATTTTTTCCTAAACCCAATTTAGCTGTAGTGTTGCCTAAACCTAAGCTAAGTTTAGGCTTGAATTAATAACAATAACCACATGTTTACTGCGACCATAGTAGTCCCAACCTTGTGCGTTAGAATGTGACACCAAGGGTCGTGACCAAGCATCAGCAGCATGAGTTGTGAATGTCAGTATGTGAGGTGTTGGAATGAGAATGTGTTGTTGGTATAGATGATTTTTTTGAAACATTTGTTTTGTGAAAAATTCATCAAAGAAACGTCACATTATCAGCCTATTTTAGCTCTGTGAACAGTTAGGTAAATGGTGATCACATAGTTGATAATGTCAGGGAAAAGGTTGCTTTTCTATGTTCTGCTTAGTCATCAACGTGACACAGGACTTCTCACCACTCACACAAGGGGAGCTCCTGATGAGAGCTGGTGACTGAGATGATCTAACTGTTAACAGGTACTCAGAGCGTTCAGACCTCTGCCAAGGTCCAATACCCTATTTCGCGATGTTGACCCTAATGAAAATAACACTTAATAATAATTTATTCGCCCCCTGATTCCTATTGGCTCCAAATGTGTAATTTTCCTTAGCCCATTCTACAACCTTTCACCAAGTTTCTGCAAGTAAAGCAGTCTCAAAGGTTTCCATAGTGACATATCCATCAAGGTTACAATATCAGAATGCCTTCAGGTCTCATGCGTTTGAATGAGCACAACACAAAAACAGGTCCAGTTGCAAGGACGAGTGTCCTCAAAATTTATTCGCCCCCTGATTCCTATTGGCTCCAAATGTGTAATTTTCCTTAGCCCATTCTACAACCTTTCACCAAGTTTCATAAAAATTGCGCCTGTAGTTTTTTCGTAATCCTGCCGACAACAAGCAAACTGAAATGAAAATATAATCTACTTGGCGGAAGTAACTAGAACTCAATTTCTCAGTGAAGTAAGGCAAATGTAATGTAATGGCCACTAAAGTGTTAGCACAGCTATCACACTATCCAATTAATCCTATTTAACAGATACAGATTTCATAGAAAGCAAACTTTTACTGGGAATGAGCTATTTCAATAAAGACTCCGACTGATCTATGTTCATGATCATTCACAGACTATTGGGCCAGACATGCAAACCTGTAAACTGTGCAGCCTTTCCCATATGAAAGCGGTGTGCATCTTAAATGTGTGACCACTGGAGCACAAAACCTGGACTGAACAGGTAAGAGTAATGGTGTGCCGGCGACCTGGAAGCAGAGCGTATCAGTCGTGCAGTGTTGTGTTGGTCCTCCAATCTGAGAGATCTCTCGCTCCATTGCCCTTAAGGGCTCTGGTCCCACGGGGAGCAGCAGCAGGGCGGCAGCTGGTCGGTGGATCACTGCTCTCCACTGAATGTCATTATTTTCCTCCACAGATCCACAGTTTCTGTACCAACAGATCCCGCTGCTCTCTGCTATAACAGTTCCTCTTTGATACGCCTCAGCTCCATGTGAAGGTCAACCTTTGTTTCAGCTATTAGCATCTTGAGCTAACAAGAACATAATGGATTGCTGGATATACCATTAGCTATAGTACTTTTCCTCTATAATTTTTTTTTAGTTCAACTTTGTATGTCCTCTTTGGTTTGACTGGTGTAACAATTGGTATATTAACTTTCGTTTTACTTCCATTTAACTTTTCTATTTCTGAATAGGAGCTCAGATTTGAAGACAAAATGATCAAACAATAAATCTTACTTCAAAACATGTATTTCCATTATTGTGTGATACATTAAAAATAGTTAAACTTAAAGTTGGAAAGAAGTCTCATGCTGCTGTGTTTTGAGATTAAAATACAATGTAAAGAAAGTAAATGATGTATGTCATGATGGTTGTCAAAAGTATTAGGAAGCAAAGAGTAGAAATACTCAAAGTAAGTAAAACTACTTCAGATTTGTACTTAGGAAGGCTGCAGTACTTCAGTAAATGTACTTACTTATTTTCCACCACCAGTAACAGAAAAAAGCTACAAACTTAGCTAATGCTAGCTACTTTTGCAACCATTACATATCAGGAAGGTGGCGTTAAACAGTTGGAACGTTATTATGTTGTGTTGTTCTATAAGACAGCTGCTACTTTGCCCTTACCTGCACACACTCAGGGCAACCAATTGTATTCCATTGACCATCATTTTCACGTAATTCACTTCATCCACAGCAAATAAAGTGCCGCACTATAGCTTCCAAACATGACAATTGTAACAATGAATGTTAATGTTTGCTAGGAAAATAAAAAGTAGACACATTCGCCAAGGTCTAGGGTGTCTTCAATTGGAGGTCACGAAGCAGATGAGATCAAAGTTTCCATCGGCCTATACAAACACCACATAAATGGAATACTACATTGAATGATTGATCTGACAATCCAAGATGCCAGCCTGGCTCAGAGAGACAGACCATCTCATGACAAAAGCAAATATTGCACAATCACAGTCATTCTCTCCTCACTCACTCGGCACCACAATGAATGACCTGGTCGACACTAAAACAGGCGATTGTCACTGAAAGAGCCAGGTTTTTCCTTCAGGAGTTGGTGAGAAACAACCACAGATAAAAAAGAAAAGTGAGCACTAGAGTTACATTCCTCAGGTGGACACAAACAACTCCAAATGAAGGCTAATGGACAACGCAGTCTCACTCCCAACTTGTCAAATACCAGAAATTTGTCTGCGAGATTTGTAAACTTGTCAATGTTGTATTGACGGCTTGTTCGGTTGAACCAAAATACCCCTAGAAATCAGTAAATGCAGGTTTAATTAAATCAATCAGGATACTGAACAGCAATATAAATTGATTCATTTATATTTCTTTTCACTGTCTTTACAACGTTTAATAAAATGGTAGGCATATGAAACAGGGGATACTGCATTTCCTCTGAAAGCAACAGGTCAGTTTGAAGAACCGCAGCACAGATCATGTTCAGTAATGCTTCATGTGCAGAGTAAAAAATAACTTCTTGCATAAAAAAGAAAATGTATGAACTCAATATGTCTGTTGTCATCCAATGCTTGCTTTAGCGAACTGCTAAGGTAGAGGCCCAGGTTTCACTGTTTTCTCAAATTAATTTGCATGCACCATTATTAATACAGTAAACCGGCATTTTACCTGTGAAACAGATTTCCTTTTCATTACCAGGTGTGTGTGCTTTGTTAAAGCTTCTCTACATGAGCCTTTCAAATTAAAATGGATGGGGACAGGAAAGACTGTGGAAAGTCAATTACATCTGACAAGCCATCCAGCTAACGGCCCAACGCCGTAGGCTGCCACACTCCAATGTGTATCCAGGTTACTTTGCACGTGCATTGAATCAATTTGTGTAACGGCTCCCTTGGTTTTTTGAATGATATTGTGAAAATGGATCAATTGCAGTGCGTGAGTCATTGGAAGAGGTAAAAATGGAGAGTGACAGAAGTTAGAGTGATGTAAAATTCAGCATTGTGTTAGAATATATATATATATTTTTTATTTCACTTTTAAGTTATTCACCTACAAAAGAAAGTTACCTTACACATACTTCCAAAATCTAATCTCAACAACAACAACAGTATATCTCTACTGATGGGGGAATGGGCCTTTATAGACCCATGGGTGACATTTCAGGAGTAAGTGCTTCCATGCAACCTACTGTCCAAAAACAACAAAACAAGGACATTATACCCCCCCAGTCACATTATGGCGAGTCAAAGAGGGCGAGTATGTGTCTGGTTTAATACATTTCTAAATTATGACAAACATCTTGCAGACAAAAAGCAACACGGTGCAGCTACAGCAAAAATCATCATGTTACAGCAGTGACCAGGCGTGCTGTCCTAGCTTTTCCTCTGGGCTTTTTTCAGACTTAATTCAGCAAAGCACATACTAAAGTACTGAATTTCTTAACCGTGCTGCTGTCTTTGGGCTCTCCTGCTTTGGGCTTCAGCTGAGAAAGTGAATGCTGTCTGAGGAGAGTAATCTTGATTTAAAGTCATGAGGCAAACTTTATCCTTGCCTGAATCCAGCCGTTCCTAGCAGACTCTCCTCGGCCACTTCATACTGTTTCATGCTCGTACCCAGCATGCATTTCAAAAACGGGTAACCTGCAGGTCAATGTCAAACAAAATGAACGTTTCTGAAGATATTTAGCTGCCAAGGTGACAGTGGGCTCTCTGGTTGAGGCGCTGGATGTATCACTTAACTGTCAGTTTTTATGCACACTATTGCAATCAAAATGTTTGCATAGTCGATGGAAAAAATGAATGGGCAGTATTTTATCTTATGCTCACATCATGGATATTTTGGATAGGGCTGGGGTCAGGGCTCTGGGCAGGCCACCCAAGTTCCACACTAAACTGGGAAAACTTTCTTCATGTACCTGCAGTGTATTGTTGTACAAGCCCCCCCAAAACAATAAATATATATATATATGCCATATATACACTCCATTGTTTCCTCTATAATCAGTGTTGTTACTGTGCAAGCCTGCATAATGAGACCTGCAGCACAAGCACATAGTTGTGGCTCCAGACTATGAAGCAAGCTGCCTTTGGTGTGTGTAAATGGGCAAACTGATGCTTTGGACAAAAGGACTGTACAAATCCAGTCCATTTATTGTCTTAAGCATAGAAATAAAATAGTAGAACAGACATCAACCTGTTATACGTTGTCCTTTGACTCAGAATTCCAACGTGCTTAAATGCTTCACCGGTTACAGAAATTGATATTAAGCCAAACAAAGTGGTTACTCATTTGGCAATAGCAATACGCTTTCCTACAAACTTTCCTACGACGTGCTATTAGTCGGTTTGGTTTACACAGAAGGCTGTTACAGCAGTCCAAATGGCAAAGAAATGGACGCCGCTCTGACCAACCTGCTACGTCGATTTGAATGAGAATGTCTGTTCTACACCTGTTTTATTTCCATGATCTAATATGTCAACGTTACGCGTATTATTGAGGTCTTTAGCCTAAGCTATGACAAACAGCAGCAAAAGTATGTGCATTTCTGGCTATTTTGTGTATTTATTGGCCAATAATGTTTATTTTAGATTCAATGATAATATTTCCTGTTCAAATAAAGGGCAAGAAACATTTACTTAAAATGTAATTTGTTTTTTTCAACCTTTGTGGAGTTTGGATCTATTGGATTGTGACAGATTGTAGGTTAAATTGGAGTGATTTAAGAAACGTCCAACATATTCCCAGGCCACTGGGAAAACTCCACATATACCAGATGAATTTGGACCCAATTTAAAAATGAGGGACATTAAAAAAAGGAACAGAAGGAAAACATGTTATCTTGTCATACTACTCCTCCGCTCACTCCTGCAGTCTCCTGTCCTCCAGCCTTACTTCACGCTGACTGGAGTGCAGCTTGCATCCTCTTTACTCAGAGCTCTATAACTGACAGGCCCAGCCTGCATGGGTGTACTTTGTGTGTTTTGTGTGCATGTCTTGATGAAATATTGGTTTTACACAGTCAACGCTGTAATCCGTCTTATTTGTCAGTATCCTGATTAGCGGGCATGTTCACAACAAGCTATGTGTGATGATGTCGTGGAGCCTCCTCGGCGCTCTCAGACCCCCGTGGCCTCTGGATGTTAACGGAGTGAGTCGCAGCTGCTGAGCGTCATTTTTCATGACAAACATGTATCTTCAATCATTTGTCATGTGTGTAAATTCGAACGTTCTCATAAAACTGTGTGTGCGGGTGTCGGTGTGAAAAGATTGAGTGAGCAGACATGTTGTGTTTGAGCGTGATGTGTCAATTTACTGTGACTAACAAACTGTGACTGTGTGAACAAAAATAGGCAGTTCAGGAAGTAGGGGGGCAGTAACAGAACAGGTAAGTCAGGGACACGACAAAAATGTTGGGTGTGGGAAAAATAAAATCTGATGTTTACTTTACAATTGTATGTCAATAACATTCCAACCCTAATCCAAATCTGAGCTGTCAACAGCCTCTGAAGCCTGGTAGTTCAGCATTTGATCTGAATATGTTGTTTATGAAATTTAGTTGTGAAGCTACAATTTCATGACAACTCCATAATACTTTAACTCAATGTTACATGATAACAATTATTCAGATCATCTACTGATTGGACTGTGTTGTTGTTTCTTTCAACTTAAAGGTATAGGGTATAGCATTTTAGGGGATCTATTAGCAAAACTGGAATATAACATTCCTAACTATGTTTTCATTAGTGTATAATCACCTTAAACTAAGAATCATTCTTTAGCTTATAATAAACCATTCATATCATAGGGAGTTCAAGGGGTCCATCAAGTTTCACCACCATTATTCTACAGTAGCCCAGAATGGACAAACCAAACACTGGCTCTAGAGAGGGCCTTTTTTAAAGTTGTTATGTTTCCTGAAGGCCAATGTAGTTTTCTGAAACGCTTGTGAAACTGCAGCAACATGAGCCCAGTTACTTTGAGAATTGTGTTAAGTGAACTCGGCTTAAGTTAACCTACATTGGAAGTTAATTTTGACTTATCCAAAACTGTCTCGTGAGGGGATTCTAGAGCGTCATAATTTGAGGTGTTGGGCCACTGACCAAACATTGGTATTTGACAACTTGGGAGCGAGAATGTGTTGATGGTGCTGCTTCTTTCCTAATTCAAAAAGTCAAGGCCATGCAAGTAAAACAAAACAAAACCACATTCTGAGAGCACAGATGTATGATCGTGAGATGGAGAGAAACAACAAAACAGGAAGGGGTGTGTGCTTAGGCCGCTCAACCATCAGGCCATGCTTTCAATTACAGTTATGACACTACAAAGATCTGCTCTGCCAGGTACCAATTTCCACGATTGAGAAACACGTATACAGTTCACACTCTGTGCCCCAGTGTAGAGAATGCTCTCTGTGACTTCCTGATTCCAATTGTGTCTAATAGCTATTATCGTCTCTGTTCCGATCTGATAGTCATCTCAGTTACAGCTTGAGAGAACTAATTACAGTTGGCATAAACTTCTAGAGGTGACTTGCATGTCAAATCCAAAACACAATTTTGGTATGTGACAGGGATGGGAAATTTGGAAGTGAATTCAATTTAGAATCTTAAACTGAGAGAGCAGAAAAGAGTAACATATTTTACACGCCAAGAGCTCAAAATTATGAATATAACTTTGGATCTATTATATCCTCCAGGAGAATCATGCAATTGGGCATGTGTGTCTGTGAGTCTGTGAGTGAGTGTGAGGCTCCTTGTCTGTCCACTGCTAAGCAGCAGAGTGCGTAGTATTTTGGGTAGCCAGTTATGGCTGCGTGCTCAAGGACCTCTCATGGTTGCAGTGACTCACACTACTACTCTTAACCTTAACTTAATTTATAATGGAATGAAATTAAACATTCTGGCAATTATGAAAGGCAAACTATGTAGAAAGAAAAGATTGACAGTGAAGCAGGTACAGGTTTTAGCACATGGTTAACTTTGTGAAACAGCAGAATTTAGGTTTAGGCAACAAAACCCAAGTAGCGTTAGAATAGACATCATGGTTTTACCTAAAATAATTACGCTAATATTGTAGCATAAGCTACAGACATAAAGTCATGTGAATCAATGGCATAGGGTCACAGGACAGAATACCACTACGTCCTGTCCACCCGTCCTAAAAGGACCTCTTGCTCTGAATACTACATCTGTTGCTCTTAGTGTTTAATAATTATGCTGATGGGTTTACAATGGATTTAGTTGTAAGTTGCTAAATGGTTGCCTTGTGCAAAGGTACTGTGCGGGAAACTGCCCAAATGTCGATTTTATTGAGACCAGGCTGTAAATGATTGCTGTGAAATTTCGTACACAAAATCATGGTACCCAGAGGTTAGGTTATAATCCCTTTGCAAAACTAATAACCCTCCCCTCAGCCTCAACTGTGTTTTGTATTATGTGCTAATTAGCAAATGTTAAAATCAACTAAGATTGTTAACCTTAAATATGCAAAATATCTAGCAATGTCATTGTAATTATGTTTGCATGCTGATATTAGCATTTAGCTCAAAGCACCGCTGCGTCTAAGTGCAGCCCCAGAGAGCTGTGATCCATGTTGAAACTCCCTGTTATGCTATTTACTCTGCAGTCACGTAAGTAAGTAAGGCCATTATAAATTCAATGTTTTGCTATAGTAAAGGCAGAATCGACATCCTACACTATAAGCTCAAATGTCTTGTATCTCATGCAGAGACTTGCATGGAAATCTAAAGAATGCCCTGCAGCTATATCTTTTGTGCTGGGGGCAGTTGTTTTACTGGAGATCTTTTTTAAATAAACAAAAGTTAAGGTACTCTCTTTTTTCTTTTCTTTTGTAAAGTATTGCCAAAGTGAGAGCTTACTGGAGGAGCCTTTCACAAAAGTAAGTGGTAAATGGACTTGTATAGCACCTTTCTATTCATACAATCATTCGAAGAGCTTTTTTAAACTACATGTCATTCAACCTTTCACACCAATTCATGCACAGATGGCAGGGACTACCATGAAAGGTGCCACATGCTCAACAGACTAACTAACATTCACACACATTCATACAATGGAGGCATAGCCTACAACAGCAATTTGGGGTTAAGTGTTTTTAATTTTTAGATATTTGAATATCTGTTTTTCAAACCATCACCCGAAAAAGAAACAAATAATAATCAAAGAAAAAAAATCTGTTATCATAACCAACCACGTCCATGTGCACCATATTCATTATACCAGTGGTAGAAACACTGACTAACTGACTGAATGTGCTTCCACTTCTCTAACTACAATACTGTATAATTTCCTAGTTAATATATTCCTACAAAAGGAGCGATGACGTTACTAAAACTGATGTTTACTCTAGCAGTGACTAATACAATTTTTCTTTGGATATCAGAACTCAAAGGCCCATGTAGTTATGCAAAGCTAAAATGTCTTGTTAATCCTTGGATCTGAACCAAAGAGCTGGTTGCCATGCCTTCTCCTGCTGTGCTGAAAGGCTTTGGATCAACTTTTCTGCTGTCTCTGCTATGACTATCCATCTATGTATAGAAACATACAGCCTGAATTGACCCAAGCAGTTTCCCATACACTCTTAAAGACTGTCCTGGTATTGTTTAACATCTCCATACCCCCAAAATAATTAGAACACACAAACAAGCACAGTCTAACACTCTGCTCACATATTAGGCCTAATTAGAATAGGTGTCATGAGAAAGGTAAAGGTGTTTATTCATACAGCCTTACTTCTGTATTCGTACATCTTGCACAGATGGAAACCATTGGCAACTTTGAAAACGTTTCAACACCCTTTGATGCTGTAGATTAGTTGTACAGGTTGTTTCAAATAGACCTACAGAAATAACAATTGTTAATTCACTGTATTTCTTTGATTGTCTTGAATATTGTTAATTTAACTGCAGCTAGTTGCTGTTTAGTTACTGCTTATGCAGCTTCCAGGTCGACTGAAAGCAGCATCTGCAGATGTACTTATTACAGCATCTTTCTACTTATCCCACGGTAGTCAGTGAACACATCGAAAAAACAGAAGTAATGTCCTCAGTTCTCCTTTTTCTCGTTGGAATTCTGGCAGCAGTGGTCTGAATGAGCTGAAGTTGCCTTACTTAGTAACAAAGTTACCCCTTATACTACACAGAAATTGGTTTAATTGAACACAATGTCAAGCTAAATGAATCTAAATTAAAAGGGAAATTTGTCTGCTTTTCTAGCTTTGTAATATCAACTACATCTCTCCTATGCCAACAGGTCCCCGTGCGATTTTATATTATCTGGCCACAAAGCTGTGCTTCTTTGGCTTTAACCAATGAGTTTCAGCTCATTTAATGAGATTATTTCTGCCTCCAGAATAACTCTGCCTCCCAGAAATGTTTGTAAAACTCAAACTCCAATCTGCATTTACACCAATGAGCGCCGCATCACGGCCAGACTAGTTTCAATGGGGCGTGAGCTTCAGCCACCCAAGTGGAAGAGGAGCTGTGTTCCGTCCGCTAAACTGTCTCAGCACAACAGACATGAACAGACATTCTAATGCGTCCGCTGAGAAGAAAATAGGGGTCCTGATCGTCGGTTTACAGTGAAATTGTGTGAGCGGAATTGCTCCATAATGGATGTGAGCAGTGATCTGGTAGCTTAAAGAGCCGAGAGGCCGGGTTTATAGGCTTCACAGCCGTCTTTTCATGGCCAAGGCAATGCTGCACGGAGAAGTCAGAGAGGTGAAAGCCCCCTTTTGGCAGCTGCTGCAGTAATGTGTCAAAAGGAGCTGGAAGGAATCACTGAAGCACAAACATCAAAGGAGGTTTTCTTGAGCCCGTCAGCCCGGGACACAGAAATATAGCATTACCCAAAAACCAAGGCACATTCGCTAAGATTGTATATTATTCATTCTATGATTGTGTGTAAATGTATCAACTGGGCAGGATGAGGATATCATATCCTCGCAATGACACGTCTTGCAGGAGTTTTACTCATGTTGGAAATTATGACCAAACAAACAATCACTCTCTTTGATTGCCTACTTCTATATCTAATTATGTGCCAACAACAGTCTCATAGGAGAGATACTTTTATGAAGCCTGTTTCTGATAAATGTCCTCAAGTGATGTCACTTGAGTCAGCGTTGGTAAGGGCTGAGGACTACAAGTTTGAAAATCTGAGTGAGAAAGAGACATCTAAAAATATCTGAAAACCCCCTCAAAAAATCTGGATTTAGAAAGAAGTAAACCCGTTGCTCATTCTAGCTCCTCAAATTAGTTCTGAACCAGTTGTGGATGGAATAATTCCCAAAACTATTAGCTATTGGTCTGACAACGATTTAGCCTCTCGGCGCAACAACCGATATTCTGGTGTCACTATAATGAATACCTGAGTAAAGACTTTAATCCGCCGCTCACTGTTTATAGAACGATTAGCAACTGAAGACATGGGAATGGAGTTGGAGTGGATAATCTTTAGTCTTTAATTTGATTGTTTCACAAGTAGCCAGTTTACAGTCTAATTTGAGCATAATAAAAAGCAAATAATCGTCAGACAATGGCCGGTGGGTTCAGAGATTGCATTTCAATGAATGACGTTCTGCCTCTTTTGCTATCCAAATGGAGAGTTTACCTTTATTCAACCAAAGTCTGCTCGGACATCATTGATCAGTACTACTTAGATTACAAACGGACACCAGAATGCTTCTGATACCAAAATATTGTGTCGTAAACAGCACAAACTCCTCTCCAAATTGATAATGGAATAGCCAAAGCAGCAGGCTACAACTCACTGATCAACACTGATTTTGATTCCTTTTATTGTCAAATTTGAAATATAATTAGAATATTTTGAAATTATTTAAGATAACAGATAATTAAAAAAACAGCAGAAAAAGGTCATGAAAGATACATACACATGTTTTCTATCATGTTCTTTCTGTGTTATTTCATGAACATAATGCTGCATAATAGTTTATTATATTTTATTTCAGCACAATTAACATCGATGAGAAGAAAATTGTTGACAAGACCTTACTCCGAACACTCTGCATTACCACAGTTACTCTCTGACACTTTAAATAGACCTTGCCCAACTGTCACTGTGTCAGTATGAGAGTAAAACAACACCGTAAAGCCACTTAACATAACTGCTTGTGTTGAATCAAAAGTTTTTTTTCTCGTTAATAAATTACTTTTTAATGTCACAAATGTTTTTCAAGTTAATTTGCCACTTTACTTTAACAGAATATCCATTTTTTTTCTCAGAATACTGGCCCCCAGCTCTATTATTATTATAAATTTTACCTACAATGATCCTAATACGCCATTTGCATATCTCAAACTGTGTTCTGATGGTTTAAGTTGTTTCTCTGCATGTTTGAATACCAGGATGAATGAAGCAATTTGTATTGCATTCATGAGGTCTGAAAGTGCTGCTCAGGTCAGTTGCTATGGCTCTACAGAAGTCTGTCTGAATGTCTGTGGAATTAACTGTGAGGTGAAGGAGTTTGTGGCTGCATTGAAGCCCAGGAAACATTTCAGCTTAAGTGTCTGCCCAAATACTGTTGGGGTACTTTTCTTTTAGCAATCTGTAGGTAGAAATAATATATAGATAAAAATGAAATGTACAGATGAAAAAAAAACTGGTGTTAAGCCAAAACTATTTTATGACACGATGATTTTTTTAAATCATGAGTAACCATATAAAGTTTGAATCTCTGATTATTATTGCATTAAAGGATTGGAATGTTCCACACCAATCGATATTTGAGCAGAGAATCTTCACACAGTGCTTCAACAGAAGACCAGAATAACTTTGTTTCCTTAAAGCCTGAGCAAAGAGCTCTCGGGAGCTTCACTAATAGATAACTGTAGAGCTGCAGTGCACTGCTTTTTATAAACATTTACTGCAGCAGTATTGGCAGACTGCAACGAGAGATCGAAAAACAGTAGTTAATTATTCTGGTATTGTGATGATGTATTTAACTCCTCTATGGGAAGAGTGGTGACCTTTTATAACAGTAAAGTAAATTAAGTCTGATATTTAAATTTGATCACATTCCATGTTAACATACTTAATAAACATATATAGAATGGGAAAATGCTTGTTTTACCAATCTTATTCCATGGCATGGTAATATACGGTCAACACCAACACAATTGGGTATACGATAAAAATTGTTTTAACTTAACTGCGACCAGACTGTCAGACCCTGCTGCAGTAAAATGAGAGGCATCTTGAAAGATACCTTGTGCTCTGGCTTTAATTTTTTTATGGTATTTTTAGGTATTGTTTTATGAAAAAATTGAAAGGCACGGAAAAAAGAAAGAAACAAATTGGACAGAGACAAAACATTGAGGTGTAGAAACTCTGATTTGTGTAGCGTTTTAAATGCCTGACCACCCACTACTCAGTTCATCCCAGTGGTCTTGAATCAGTCTCTCTCATATTTTACTGCCATTAACCAGCTGATTTAATTTCTACCTCGCTTATCCTTTTTGCACTTACATCCATCCACTCTGCCCACTTCCTGTGGCTTCACTCCAGACAGATGTATTATTTTTATTATGCAGACGGTGGTAAGGATGGAATAGACTCTAGAGGCTATTTTATCAAACATTTATTCCTTAAGATTTAACCACACCCTTGACCTACCCCCCCTGCAAATAAAAGCATTATTGTTGGGACCCTGCCCAAGGCTGCTTTAAAGTTAAATATAAAGCACTAACAATCCATGAGGTCATTTTTAATCCAGCTTCACAATTGGTAGATACTATATAGGTAGCCAGAACATTCACATGTGAATTAAAATCTCTACGTCACCTCAGGGCACCACTCGCTGACCTTAGCGTCAATACATTAATTGCTAACCATAATAAATGACTTGAGCTAACGAGAAGCCTAAGCCGTACCATCAATACACAACGCCTGTTCTACAAGTAAAAGGGTCAATACATGCCTCACATGACGATACGTCGCCGCTAGTCTTTGCTTTTCCAATCATTATTCTGCTCCAGCGGCATGGCTCAGACTGCAAAAAGTCCAACCAAAATCAAAGTACCTCCTAGTAGCTTTAGGAGTTTAGGCATTTGGTCACAAACAAAGGATTGGGAAAATTGAAATGCTGACTTGAATGTGGTGGAACAAGAAATGTTTAAGAATCAGCAAAGTTTTTACAATTCAGGAGAAGGAGCATGTATGTATGTATGTACAGCAACTGTATCCACCTTTAATCATAATGTGACATTTAAATTACGTCAAGTAGGGAAATGTACATCTCTTTGCTGCTTAGGGAGGATCTAATAACTAAGCTAACGCTACCAAACTTTATTACAAGTTTCACTCTATTGTCTCTATTGTCATTGAGACTCACTGAAAAAAAGCAGGATGAATGTGCCAGTCGCACAGCGAGGTAATGGATGAAGTGAAAGTGTGTCTGGGTAAGAAAAAAAATGCCAAAACTTCCCTCAGAAAATATATCAGGTTCAGGAACTGCATAAAATATAATTGAAACGCAGTGCTTGTAAGAAACTTGCCTCTCAACTCATACTTCCGATTCTTGACTAATGTGATTTTGTCTATCAAGACGCATTTAAATCAGACCCTGTTCCACTAAACACAGTATGTAACAGACTGTGCAAATTTGTCCTTTAATTGATAGATGTGGTTTGTGGTTGCTGTATTGATAATTGTATTTCAATGTTTTTATATATATATATATATATATATATATATATATATATATATATATATATATATTCTTTCACTCCTCTGTTTTTATGTAGTGATTATGATAAATGTTGGGATGTACCATCTTGAAAAACGAGATGGTACATTCGAACAGCTTTTATCCTAATTAATAAATTTGAAAACTAAATGGCAAAAAAGCAATGATGCATGCTGTCAAAGGGTACGATCTGAAGTAAGTGGCCTCTTGAGATGTGCACTAAAAGGCTGGAAAACAAATAGAATAAATATGGTAATATATTAAGGAGGTTCAATGGTGCAGGTCACCGGAGTGGAACAGACTAGGTTTTCCAACCAATTGTATTAGTGGAAGTGCAGTCAGTGTGGGTTAAGATTTACATGCAGCTTTTGGAAACTAACCCAAATCAAATATAGCAGTTGGGAAATGACACGATTGAGAAAATGGGACCACGCAGCAGTGGCAGCAACACAACCTGAGCACTCTCGCAATCATAAAACCGTGTGAAAAAGACTTGACTGTCAACATTATCTGATATAGTGACCTTGTGAAGCCATTCTTTGTATTGCACAGTCAACAAACATCTGGTGAATGGCTCTTCAGCGGGGACAGAGAGATGAGGATGACTGATGAAAGATGGCGAGGCAGGCAGAGAGGGAGAAAGTCGAGCTGGGCCCGATCACACTGTCAGTGTGTTCTGAAAGCTGAACAATGCAAAAGGCTCTGCATGGCTTTTGTTGCTGAAGCCTACAAAGCAGAGTGCCTCTCTTAGGTTTTGGGCTGTTGTTGCTAGGCGAATCGTGACGAGCAGAATCGTGACTATCAGCTCTCAGTCACTAACTCTTTACTGTGCAAAGTAGAGAAATGCCAGCATGGGTTTAAAAACAAAAGAAAAGACCTGAACAAAATCTAGCTAGAGGTTGGCGCCGTAGAGACCTTTGTTGCTATGATACTATTACTGCATGATACTACCATGATATCCTGCCAGGTTTTGCAGCCAATGTTAAACTAAATTGCTCCAAATACATTGTCCTCCTTGGATTGGAGGTGGTAGTTATGATTGCACCAATTGTATTAGTGGAAACATTTTATTTTGTCAAGTTATGGAACTCAATCACGCGGAGACGTGAGTAAAGAATCTCAACAAAACATATTCTAAAGGAAAATATAAGAGAAAATTCCTGTTAAAATGCAAAATTGGCTGCTTTGTAGGATTATGTTCGGCTCTTCATTCTGAACACCAAGTAATGTTAGTGATTTGCTCCTGTGCATTGGTTGTGAATTGGCAAAGTTAGCTTGCCCACTTGCCGTCCATATTTTTACCAGAAAACCTGTGAGCTTCCTTTGCTGAATTCTTCTGCATTGCAACTGTGCCACCACTGTTGTCTCATTGAAATAAATGAGGAATCTGCACTTCTTGATTACTTTTTTTTTGTCTGTACGAACATGGTAGTATGGCAATCCATTACGGAAACTTCGATTTCTTTTCATTTTTCTTTGTCACTTTTTTTTTTTATCCCAGCCTTTGAGAGCCAAATGTGAGCAAGTTCTGGTTCCAGCCAACACATGATATTACGGCTAATCTCAGCAAGTATCTCCATCAACCAATGACAAGCTAATTTCTCCAGTCCATAACTGGAAAACTGTCTTTTTTATTTACTTTTTTGGTGGTCTTGAATGAGTCTCTTTCATATTTTTCATAATTTCCACTCTGCTCACTTCCTGTGCCTTCTCTTTATTATGCAGACAGTGGGAAGGTTGACATAGACTCTAGAGGCTATTTTATCAAACATTTATTCCTTAAGATTTAACCACACCCTTGACCTACCCCCCCTGCAAATAAAAGCATTATTGTTGGGACCCTGCCCAAGGCTGCTTTAAAGTTAAATATAAAGCACTAACAATCCATGAGGTCATTTTTAATCCAGCTTCACAATGGGTAGATGCTATATAGGTAGCCAGAACATTCACATGTGAACTTAAATTTCTACATATCCTCAGGGCACCACTCGCTGACCTTAGCGTCAATACATTAATTGCTAACCATAATAAATGACTTGAGCTAACGAGAAGCCTAAGCCGTACCATCAATACACAACGCCTGTTCTACAAGTAAAAGGGTCAATACATGCCTCACATGACGATACGTCGCCGCTAGTCTTTGCTTTTCCCATTTGCCAGCTCTCTGGACTGCACAAGTTTTATGACAGTGGACCAAATGAAACCCAGAAAAATGTAGCCTTCTCCAGCTCCGTGTCAATCCGGAAATTCTATTACATTTTCCATTCCTGAAGCTCCATCTCCATGCCTTCAACACCTCTTTGTTTTTTAGGGCCTATTCCTGCTTTATTCCAGTTGCTTCTCTCTCAAAGTTCTTGCCCATCCATGCTTTTCTTCTATCTATCATCCCTTTTTCCTCAGGCTGGGGCTGGCTCAGCAGTTGCCTCTTTAAATTCCTTCGGTAATGAAACTCTGACACAGACATCTGCAAATCAACTCACTCACTGCATGTGCATATGTGTTGAAGAGAGGGATGACCCTAGTTGTGTTAGATAGGCTATATCACATTAATGGGATGTATTTTTAAAGGATGGAGAGTTAGCAGTAGTTGAGATGTTTACTTTAACTTTCAGTTCCAAACAAGGATAATTCCTTTCTGATGGCACCTGTTTTCAATGAAGTCAGTGATTAAAATGCAATCATAACTGGCAGACATTACAGTCAGAGCTATCATTACATTACATTACAGTCATTTAGCAGACGCTTTTATCCAAAGCGACTTACAGTCAGTAGTATGTTACATATCATTCACCCATTCACACACTGATGACAGGCTACCATCAAGGTGCCACCATCAGACTCTAACTAACATTCATCATCCAGTCCACACCGATGGCCTTCAGGAGCAACTTGGGGTTAAGTGTCTTGCCCAAGGACACATCGACTGCCAAAGCCGGGTATCGAACCACCGACCCTCTGATTGGAGAACTACCTTGCTCTCCACTACACCACAGCCGCATCAAAATAATAACTGAGTTGTATATAAGCAAGGTCAGGACAGCTTCACAGCATGATTCATACTTTTCTAAACAAAAATCTGTTCCGAAAAAAAATAAAATAGGGTGTTGGTCTAGACTAGATTATTTGTATATTTCCGATGTAATCACATTAAATTCCAACCGTTTGCAAAGGAAATTTAAGAGGCAGCTTAACAACATGTAATGTTAATGCTAAGTCTGTGGACACAATTAGAATTTGCCCTGGTAGGAGCGAGTTCATAATGTTTCAACTTCAGTGATAAAAGATGCACTTGTTCCAGCAATTGTACAAGATACAAATAAGACAGGACACTCCAGAAAACTAAGAGAAACAACTGCAGTTGTCGTGAAGGTTTTAGATCAGAACAAGAGTCTTGGCTGTTACATAACATAATGCCACGCTCCACACACACACACATATATGTGCATACATTGCAAGCTAGCAACAGCTACCATCTGTACCATAGACCGTCTAAAAGCAGTGGACGTAGTCACCATGAAATCCCCCACTGGTTTGTGGACTCCCGTTTTGTAACCTCATTTTGCCATCATCATCTTGGTTTTTGTGCCATCACAATCTTGGTTTTTTTTTCTGGGCCAGAATAGCCAGAATGTGGACTAGAGGGTGGAGCTGGGGAGGGATGAGCATTGCTACAGACCTTTTTTATGGGAAGTTGGGTTTGGGCATTTTTTTTAAAGGTTATTGCTTCATCTCATGTGACTGAGACATTTATGTCAAACTAGATCAATTTCATTTTTAAATGGATATTTTATGATTTCAATTGCGTTTTAAACATTTGACCCTGTTTAACTCCAAATGTGACCTTGATTTTCTTTTCTAAACCTGCGCTGTTTGGAGGGTTAAAAACTGCACCCACCCCAACTGTTTTTCGAACATTGGTCAGTCCACCATGTGCTTTTTTCCGGCAGGTTCGAGCTATTGCCCCTGGAGAACCTCATAGCATTTAACAAACAATGTGACCCCAGTCTGTTGGCCATAAGGCTTTCAAAGCAGTTAGAGTTGTCACCTGTCAGGGGACGGTGCCCCCGCTACGCTAGCATCTGTCCCCCTGACCCACACACACACACACACACACACACACACACACACACACACACACACACACACACACACACACACACACACACACACACACACACACACACACACACGATCATTGCCACACTCTCTTCCACCTGGCAGTAGATTCTCATCACTGTGTTGCACTTATACTTAATGTAAAATCTTGCTTTTCCTCATTATGGTGGAGTTTCTAAAGGGAAATCTTGAATTTCATAATAGTATGATGACGGTGCTGTCACTTTAAGTTGCAAGTTCTGGAGGTCAGTAAAGACAATTTTCTATAGAAAGACGTCATCAAGGTTAATCCCTGAAGAAGAAAAAAACTTCCACACATTTCTGAAATGTATTATATTCACTGTGTCAGTTAATGTGTCATTGTGTGTGTATTCCAGGGGTCAATCTACCAAGATAATGCATGCTTTCAAGATAGAGCCATGAAAACTGAAATGGTTATTGAAGCCTGCTACAAATCATATCCACAGTATGTCCATGACCTTGCTGAGCCTTGGGATTGTCTCCACTGACTTTAGGGCTTCAACTTAATACGTATTAATTCAGGAGAAACATCATCTCATACCATTCAATCGACTTCAAGGTCTCAAATGAAATTAAGTCTTTAGATATACCATTTTGTGTAGTGATCACCTACTTAAGTGATGCCTATGTGGTGTTATATGGCGTTATTGGTCTTATTTGTAACGTTTTGGCCATTATTCCTATCAATTTTGACATCATCATATTCATGCTGCAGTGTCACAATAATGAGAGGACTGACATATTGCATTTTCTTTTTCTTTTTTGCACCAAAGGATGGGACAAGAGGTGATATGTAAATGCAATATGGGGGCTCTGTTTGGCTTACTGCATTTGAATAGTGTTCACTGTACAGCAGTTTAAGTCTTTGAAGATGAAATGTCACAAGCCATTTGGATTATCATTTTCAAATTGTTAGAAAATTGCATTATCATTTTTGACTTAAATATTGCTTGCTTGACTGGAAAATTGGTTACATTGTTGTATTTTATATTGCATTTTCAAATTTGAATAAACATTTGAATATTGTCCACTGTGCAGAGGGGTACGACTTTGAAAATCAATTGGCTAACATCTTGTCCAAATGATACTGATATTAGCATGTAAAAATATAAATACAAATTGGACCATTGCATTTTTTAATCAAAATTTTACTTAAATTACATTATTATTGCTACTGTGGAAACAAATTTTAATTTTCAAGTTTGCATGATCATTTTAATAAAGTCCCCTATGGTCTTCCATAAAAATGTTATAACTGTAGTTTTGCAGCCACAAATATTCTATGTAATGACGGATTATTATCAAATATGTGCTCACTTAAGCTTTAACCTACAAAATGAGTGCTTGTAAAATAAGGCTATTTCTTTTTGGACTATAGGTGGATGATAACGACAGCTCTTGGTGGGGTGAATGTTATAACTGGGAATGATGAGTACAAAAATAAAACCTAGGTCGTATATTCAAAAATGAATAAACAAATGAAAAAATTGTTCCCCTATAGCTTTAAATGGTTAACAGCAGAAATCGCCATCCCCAAATTATTTGTTTAATTCATTTATTTCACATCAAACGCCGAGACTGTGTGCTTATGATCTCAGTATGTTTGTGGCCGTGGTTGGTGATTATTTCCAACGCTCTCCCTCTCTCTCTCTCTCTCTCTGTCTCTCTCCCACACACCCTTCCCAGCTGCCATTCAGCAGATGTCTGCTGACTCCATGTGATGTGCGAGAGTATAGCCGACTGTGTCTGCATCAGCTTTAGTTTAAACTGAAGTAACTTTTGTATTACTATGCTTCTAATACTGAGCGTATGTGTGAGTGTGTGTGTGTGTGTGTGGGCTGCAGCACCTGCTGTGGATGGAACTGTAGTTGCCGGTGCTTTTAACTGTCAATTCGCGTCAGCAGCTCCTCACATCTGCGCTCAGGGAAGGAAAAAGAAATTAAGAAAGCACGTTGACTCGTTTATGTTCTGTCTGATTCTGACATGCAAAAAAAAGAAAAAAGGCATTTATTGTCCCACCATGCTGATTGAACTAATCCCCTGGATTATTTTAAAAGCAAAATACAATTTAAAATGTGACTCCATTGGACGATTAAGATGATCTTAGACAGTTTGTTATGGCCTCCACTGGCACCCTGTCGCTTATATAACATTGCCTGTCCTTGATTGGTTCCAGCCTGGTACTACCCATCCCACTTCCTGCTTGGATGTTTCGAGATGATGCAACGCCCAGTTCAGCCCTCCAATCCAGGAGAAGCAATCAAGAACATGGGTGATAAATAGCTGGCCAGATTGTCTGACTCATGTTCTCATGACGTTTTATTTTGGGACTTGACTTCGTTGCATCTTCTTTCTTTTTTTTACTTAATGCTTTTCTTTATATTCCCGCCCCTGTGATTGTTTGCCCCGCCCCTCATTAGTTTCACCTGTCTCTCATCGACTCTGTGCTCCTGCTCACCTGTTACCACTTCCTCATTATTCATTTCCTATTTATAACAGCCCTGTTTCTTTGCTCTTCCTTGGTTTTGTTGAGTACCAGTGGGCCTTTGTCCTTGCCTGCGGTTTCCTGCCTGTTAGGTTGGACTCCAGCTTGTGAGCATTTTTTTATTAAATCATTGCATTGATTCTGCCACATTCACGTCTTTGCCTGCGTTTTGGTCCATCCCCCTGTTGCCTGCTCTCCAGACCGTGACACCCCCTAGCCAGCTGGGTCTCAGCATGAATAAATGTTAAAGAAAGTCTTAAACACGAGCAATGCGTATTACTTTTTAAAACAGCCTAAAGTGAAATACAGGAGGGTGTTACTTTGAAGACATACCTAGATTTGAATCTATATATTGGATTTGAGGGGTTAAAAGTTCAAGCTGCATTTGTTAAGTAAGTCAATATGAGCTATGCTTTACTGTAACCTTACTAGTCTGTATGAGCTCTTAACCCCATTGCCCTTCATTGGGTCAAAGATCAGTTCATCCAGTAGAGAGGACCTTTTTGCATAAAGGCTTTTTGTTAATTCATTAAAGGAAGGTTGTGCTGTAGGACTCTTCAGTCCTTAGAGGACAAAATTGTCTGCATCATAAAACTGCTATTTTATCATATCTTCTGTTTACACTTTCACTGGGATAAACCTATTGAAAGATAGGTTAATATTGGTAGTGGAAGTTTAAAATCTACTAATGATACATGGGCTGATATTTATTCTTCTGAGTGCGACATTCTGACCCAAAGGATCTTATGTTCTACAGCTTCTTGTGACTTATGAGGAAAAACATATTGGCTGATGTGATATGTCTGCAAATAATAATCTTTCCAGGCAGATTTATGGTCCTGGCTGATTTATTTGTCTACCTCTAACAACTAGGTTAAAGGTCAGATACAGGCCTTTAATAAATAACTCATGGGTCACAAACTTTGGTCTCAAGTGCTGTTTTTCAAACAGGGGGAGAGAAATGAAAAATGGTTCTCCATGTCACTTACTGTAGGGGAGTTTGATTAATGTCAGGTCTGCAGTTCACCTAGTCATGAGGTGAAAGCTCCCTTCTTGCCTTTTATAGATAATAGCTCTAGCTCATTGCAGTACCGCGTGTAGTGAAAAGCTGCACAAATGTAAGAGTAAAGCCATGATTGAAATGAAAATGTACTTATTTTGTAACTTTATTCTTGTTCCATTCAGTCACCATAAAATGCAACAGTCTAACTTCATTCATAGATTTCGGATAGTGTTTGAAGATCCCAGTTGTTATATCTAGATTCATAAATATATATGTATAAATAAATGTTATATCTAGATTCATAAATATCATCACAATATCATGCACTGTGTGGAGTTAAAATGACTGATATTGATATTTCAATCAAGGAATTTATGATTACCGTAAAGCTACAGTAATAATGTCTGGGTTTAAAGGGAACAAAATACAGATAGTGCAGAATAATAATGTTATGCCTTCCATCCAACCCATACTACTCCCTACACTGACTTTGTCTCTCTTCATACTATGTGGTTCGACCTCAGGAGCACTTGCTATGTGTCGGTATTTGCCGACCAAGAAATGAGAACCAACCGGTACTATACACATTGTATACCTGTGTATGTTACACAGAAAATACCCCAAACATTGTGATTGTAGTATGAATGTGCAGCTGCTTCAGCTCAGTTATTGTTCATTCGATAAATGCACATTATAACAAAGATAATTAACACAACAATAATACATTTATTGAGCACAACAGCATACTACAAATATATTATATCGATAAGGCAGGGATTTTTTTGTTATTTTAATTCTCACGTCTGTGGATAATGGAAAACCTCATGTGTTTTTTGCTTAAGCAAACTGCAGTTTGAGGAGAAAAAAAAAGTGTGCTTTTTTCAAAGGCTGATATTGTAATTATGCAAGGGCATAACAAAGCTACATAGGCACACTCTGCTGTCTCTTTATCCATGGATTCTATTTGTAGTATTCACCATGCATATGGAAGTGGAGTGTGAGCCGACTGTGTAGTTGTTTTTAAATAAAGGAAGACCTGAAAATGAATTTAGCATTGTCTGTGGGTTTTTAGCAGTCACACACACAGACATACACACACATACTGTATACACAGTTATGTAGCGCTGAATAGATGCCATTACCACCCACTGCCATAAAAGTGAGAGCAAAATCTGTTATCTACCACTTGACTAATAACTAATGACTAATGACATAATTTTGACACCTCAGTGAGTTTTAGTGTTCCCAGAAGCTACAAGAATAACACGACTGTCATATCAACACCCCTTTTTGTTATGATAATGTAAGGAACAACACAAAGTTTTTTGACCCCAACTCTTTGAAGTTCAAATGAAAACCTCTAAAAAGTACACATGCACCTTTTCTAAAGATGAGACATTTTTATTATCCAGAAGTTCAGGAAATAAGAGTTTTTTGTTTTTTTCAGACAGCACCTCTGCTTTTCAAACACATTCAGTTTTATTTTCCAACAGGTTTAGTCATGATGGATTGGACAGCCGTATATCAAATATAATCGTCTTAGTGCAGTTTTCTTCTCTTTTAGAGTGCAGAATAGTCAGAGTTGGTATGAAATAACACACCTGAAAGCATCCCTTAAGAACTGAGTGAAGTGAATGAGGCATTTAAAGCCCTTTTCAAAGCAGCTTATTGCTTCCATGTGGCAACGATTCAGGCTGGATTTCCTCCTAAACTATAGAAATCTTTTAGTGTGAATTGCTAAATGATGTTTGTGAGGTAGAAGTGAGATAAAGTGCCAGCAGAGTGTTGACAAAAGCCACTGTGAGCTGATATGGCTGTAGGGAGTGTAAATGACTGTTAAAAGCCTATTTGTGTTTTGTGCACTGAATTACACTGCTGAATTACAATCTCTGTCAAAGCAAGAGGTGTCCTATTTACTGTAGCTTGGCAACTATTTTAACTTTTAAAAGATAGGAAGTATTGTAAAACATGCCCTGTTTTCGAACTTACTGCATTTAATAAAAAAAAAATAACCCTAGAGCTTCATTGTCCTGGCTAATTTGTAATTTTTTTTTATAAATGTCTTAATTACAGATTGTGTTGCTACAATGTGCATGGAATTTTTCTAGTCATTGGCCAAAAACTGTGATTTTGGCCTCTATCCATTTTTCTTCCATTCGACGTCTCTTACTATCTTTAAATGTGGACGCATTGCATACTCCCTTAATTTAAAAAAATATATATTTCATGTGAATAATCACATTCAATTTATTATGGATTAAATATACACAGACTTTGGAGAAATCCAGTCTGGAGAAATCCAGGAGCAATTGGATTTATTAGAATTCTTTAAGTGAAACATTTATTTTTTAACCCGGACCCTTTTTTCCTCCATGTTTTTGTGCCTCATGGGGACAGTTTTTGAAATTGGTCCAGTGTGGGGTCTTGCTCGAGGAAATCTCATGAGAACTGACGCGTTGACAGAAGTCACTAGTGGAAAATTGGGAAAGAGTTGCAAAGTTTAGAGGACAAAAAGCATAGCTTATTGTTATTTAAAGGATTTTCATTGTCATGATTTCAACCATGTGGATGAGGGCTAAACCGCCCGTGGGTTTCAGAAAAAGACTCCCTGAGCGAGACTGGAATAGGCACAATCACAAACATACAGGATCAAGCAAAAGGTAAAAAAAGACAATTTATTTTTCTGTAGGGTACTTTCTATAATGTTATCCGACGCTTTTTATAACAGTCTGAGCAGTAAAAACAAGCATCTTTAGTGGACGTACATTGACAGTGTGCAGTTGCCACGAGTGATTACACTGCAGCCGGTTTAGCAGGCTGCAGGGCTCTTGCTCCATACTGGACCAATTCAAACATTGTTGAGACAAAAACATGGAAAGATAGGGTCCGCTCTTTACATGCATACAATCTTTCGAGACAAACTTCCATCTTCACAGGAAACAGCTTAGTTAAATTTGGGGAACTTTGTTCAAAAAGTGGTTTGGGTTTGGGTCAAAATAACTACGTCAGTGGCGTTACTTAAGTACAGCAGTTGTGTGACAAATAAAGCAATGCTGACCATTTTACCTCCACTTTAACGCGGCCTTTATACTTCCTTGTTTCACGACTACATGGATTACATACAAATAGATTTTGTGGGGTATCTACAAGTTACAGCACATTCATTTTCGTAGGTATAGCTAATAATTATATATACAGTATATATATTTAAAGAAAGAGAGAGAGAAAATTGTTACACCTGAGATTTCTTTAATGTCATCTGATGACGACTAAACTAAACTAACTAAATAACTGCAGCAAATACAATAGCAGCACCAAACTCTAATCCCACCTAAAGAAAATGGGACACCACCAAACTCAATGCGTTCATGTCACTTGGATCACCATCAAAACATGTTACAAAGGGGTTAGAGCTAATTAGACAACTGAACGATTAGAATATACTGAGAGAGAGCGATACCAACTGGGACATGCATACGTCTCACTTAAACATTCAATGGAATGCTGTCATTCCAATTGGACATTAGGGTTAAAGGAGATTGATCAACCTTACTATCGCATTTGACCTAAACAATTCCCCTATTATTACCATTATATGAACTTTCCCCTTTGCTCATCTTTTATATTCAGCCAATGTACAAGATACCAAGTCCCTTTGGGAACATGAACAGTGTTAATATTAAAGGTGCAATAGGATAGCTGTCTTCATTTCCATTTATTGTCCCTTTATGGCTCAGCAGCCAGCACCACGTGTTGCACAAATTAACCCCAAGGCCAACGAAGCACGCTTGCTATGATATAAAGTAAATTGTCTGCTCCAAACATATTCATTGATTTGGTGCAATCGCACAAACATATTCTGCAACCGGGAGAGCTCTCCATCTCAAATGTCACACTAGAGTAATCAGTTTGTGCTGCTTTGTGATTATGTTCCCAGAGAACGTGTTTCCCAGCAAAAGTACATGAAGCTGTAAATAAAGAAAATGAAAACATGAAAACATCTCTGGCCACTTTTTAGCTCTGCACAGAGAGATTTGCAACCTGGCTCCTGGCAAAGAAGAGGCTTTTTTACCCCCCATTTATGGGAATGGAATATGAACAGCAGCCGCCGCTCATACTGATATGACAAATGTGACGTTTCAAAGATATGATAATGTTTAGTTTTGACTGTAATTTGTGATTTTAATTTTATTAAGAACCCAGGGTTAGGTGTTCTGTGGAGTACTTACTTAAAACTATCGTTGAGGTGTTTTGAAGTGGAGTTGTGTGAGGCCCTTAAGCCCCTAGTTTGGAGAAACGGACAGGAGTACCAGCACTGGAGCAAAGCAATGTATTGCTGTGGACGGGTGCAGCAGCAGTACATATTTGCACCAACCTGAAAGAAAGTCAACAATAACACACACAAACAACCTAATCGAGGTATCCTTCTCAAATTGCTTTCTGATGGCAAGGTAAAGTGGTGATAATATTATGACTATAGCGTACACATATTCTGATATTGAATTTCTTTAGATAGGCCTTTCTTTTAGGTGGTTAAAATACATTCAAAATTATTTCTAAATGTGTTTTTTATCCAGATTGTACATAGACATGATTTAACAGCTACACCTGATATCTCCAGTGTCCACATCATGATCCTGTTGAGATCCAACAGCTGAACGGGTCAAGTGAGCAATTATGTACTGTATTTCCACTCACTAGGGTTTTTTAACACCAGCACGCACCTGAACCATTATTGGAGACAATCCGCACTGCCCAACCCACACAAACAATATGCATTAATCAAACTTTATAAATTATAGTGGCCCAATTTTCATGACTGAGGACTGAGACAAAGACTGAGCACCGCGGCTGGCATTCGGTGTGTGTGAGTGTGTGTTTTTGACAGAGAGAGTTTCCTAATAAGCTAACCAAACATTGTGGATCGACCAGGGAATCACTACCACCAACATAGCATTTATATCTAGATTGAAAACGCAATTGCAATCACACTTGTGCCTAATGTGGTCACAATGCATCTCCGGAGGTAATTTGGCTCCTCAACATGTTTTTGGGTGCACTCAAACCTGTATTTTCATGTTGCCAAGAACTATCAGCAAGCAATCAGATAACGAAAAACACATTTTGAAGCCAGGTGAAAAGGGGTTAAGAATTATGAAGGAGTTGGTTTGTAAAGATTAGCCGTTACTTTTCTTCGACAAGCAAGTCAAACTTGATGAACTGTTGGTACTGATGGAGTTCATTGTGAACGTTACTTGACTGCAAGTTGTCATGACAACAGAATCTGCTTCTTAGATAAGCGGGGACCTTAGTTTCCTCCAGTGCAACCATATCAGAAATGAAAAAAGCTGTACAGTTTGATCAGTCTGAAACCACTTCATATCATGGGGGTTGATGAGATGTGTTTTCCCTCAGACATGAATCAGTGATTGAATCCTTTTCTGTCCATGTTTGGTCATGTTTACCCACCACAGTCTTACAGCACATTATACTGGCCTCTTATACATACATACCTCACAGACAGGCGGCCCACATATAGTTTAATACATCAAATCTTTCCAAAGTGATCAGCATTACTTTTGTGTCATAAGGAAGACATATGGAAGTCTGAGTAGACTTTTGAATTCCTCTCATGCAGAATAAAATACATAATAAAGGAAGTAATTTACATCAGCAGCAAGGTATTATGTTATGGTAGTGTATGGAAACTGGGATCCAACATGTGACAATATCTCTGATTGAGCTGAACCCTCATGCTGTATGTTACTGAATGGTTTTTGAACAGCATTTCCTTTAATGTTCAACCGATTTTTTAAGTATGGCGCTGTTAAACCGGGGAGCTAAAGGATTTCTTGCTCTCGTAAGTGCAGCATTTTTAACTTTCACTGGAACTCATTGAGAAGCTCACAAGTTATTTATTTTAATGAATGTTAACTCAGGTGTACCTATTGTAATCACACTAAATATTAATATTTGGTCCATGTCCAAACAAATTAGGAGATTAACAATCCTCCTAAAAAATTAAATAAGCGTTTTTCAGCTAAATCTTCGACTGCCAGAGAAACAAACAGACACTTAATATGGCCACTGGGGTTTTCAGAATATTGAAAGTTCAGTCCAAGTTCAGGTCATCAACAGCCAAAAGCCTACAGCATGGGGTATATTATGTGTACAGTTTCCCGTTTTAAATGTATTAAATTTAATAAGGGGAGCAGAATGTAATTTATTTGGAGGGCATTGCTTATGCATGCAATTCAAATCAGTTCTAGTGGGAATTTGACAGCGCGCTGTACTTCCTTTTTAAGTTTCATGACTTGCGTCAGATTTGGGAGGCAGAAAAGCAGATTAACAGAATGTGCGTGTGACTTCTGCTATTCATAAATCAGATGCAACTCTACATTTTAATGGCGAAATTACACAGAAATACAAAAAATATGACTTGGGGGCACAGTCAAAGAATAGGATTGAATGCAAACTCAGCTGGACGCTTGTGTAATCCTCCCATGGCCTTTGGCAGCTTGTGACCAGCTCTTCCTCTCTCTCCACAGTAGACTATTTTTTACATCTTTTAACAATCTCCCTGCAAAAAAATATAAGCAAGGAAACTGAGACAGTTAGCAAGTTTTTGAGAGAAAACCATAAGGAAATGTTAGGGACTGTAACACGCTTTAAAGCTTTAAATGTTATTTTCAGGCATGCTTGTAAGTTTCACAGCATTGCTTCCAATAACTGGCTGTCTGACTGATTCCTCGACATGGTTGACGTCTGATTTGTTGTACTGTCTGAGCTCAATAATGGATTTTGCCAAAGCACACTACTACACCGATACAGGCTGAAGTTAAACTACAGATGAGTATTAACCTGTCAGCCATCAGAACACTCAGGGAAAGGTCTCTGGTAGACGCAGCTCCAGTCATGAAAGTCCATGCAGCGTAATCTTTGTGTTCTATTATGTAATGGGAAAAATGCATTCCGAGTCTTACCATCAGATGTATAAAACCCAGCATGCTCAATATTCCATTTTATGGATCTTAGTCAGCATGAAATTGTGCACTTGTGTTGGAGCCAAATGCTCACTCACTCAAGGCTCAATAGATGACCTGACAGGGAGCAAATGGAAATGGTTAGGTATATATATATATATATATATATATATACACTAATGGGGGTGATTGGGAAATGTGGCGATATACAGTGAGTAAACCAACTGAGGGTGGCTGGTGGTGTAATAATATATATTGTAAATACTATAATACTGGGTATCATAATGGGTGGGTCTTAATTGATATTTTTGAGTGGTACAAGGTTAATCTGAATCTAATCTGAAACAGGCTAAAAAGTGACAAACCCTGAGCTATTTTCAAATAAACCAGAATTAACACAGAATTCTGAGATAACAGATTTTATTGGTTGCAATTGCTTTATATCAGTTACACTCAGACTGATATGAGCTGCAACACTTTGAATAATACAACACAGTGCAGCAGGCAACTGTAGGCTTCCAAAACAAAAACACCAGAACAGAGCTGACTAAAACAAATGTCAAACAAAGGCAGCTTTGTAAACTTATGAACAGTAGCTTCATAAACAGATGACTGTTGGTAAGTAGCTCACGACCTACTTCACAGTTAGGACTTTGACTGCAGAATGATCTTGCCCTATCAATCATTAATTGCATAGTAGAGAATGACTCAGAGGTAATGTCGCGGCAGAGGCATCTGTAGTTCATGGCTGTCAGTTTGGAGACTGGACACACCTCTTTGACCTGACTGACTTTGAGAATGCTCCTCACCGTCTTCATGGCACTGTCTTTTGACAAAACAAAACCAAGAGCTATTTTGGAAGATGGGGAGTGTGTGTACTGTTTTGCCTTAAAGTGGCCCTATTATGCTTTTCCACTTTTTCCCTCTTCTTTAGTGTGTTATATATATTTTTGTACATGTAAAAGGTCCGTAGAGTGTAAAACCTGAAGTCCACGCCTAAAAGGAGTTACCCTCCCCCTCAGAATCACTGCTCCTGAGCTGCCTGAAACGGCTCCATTGAATTCTCTCTTTCACTTCCGTAACATTGTGACCTCATAGTGTCACGTAAAACTCCTTCCGGCTAGTTTGGCCCGCCCTCAAACAACAAAAGAGAGAGCTGGAGCTGAAGCCCCGGAGGAAGAGTTATTTGAAATGTGAAACATTGACCAATCACAACAGAGCGGGCTAGCTGACCAATCAGAGCAGACTTTGCTTTCTGGAGTGAGGAGCAAGCGCTACAACGGAGCATTTCAGAGAGATGCTGCAAGACAGCCAGGATGAGAAAAACAAGGAGGATTATGAGCATTAACGCATGTAAACATGTTGTAACTGTAACTTGAGATAAAAATATGCACCTGGAAAATAGCATAATAGGGCCTGTTTAACACAAGTTAGTTAGTTCAATAGGTCAATTTTATTCGTTAATTTGACTTTTAGTTGAGCTCACCCCCTACCTGCTGCTACTGCTTTATTTCATTTATATATTTTATATGTTATATTTTAATTCAATGAATGTAACTTGCACAGAACCCTGCTGGCACAGACCCATGTCCTTTTTTAACAGTAAAATATGACGTGTCGAGATATAAATTCCCACACATTCGTGCTTGTTCAGAGGCCCTATACGTCAAACTATGACCCTCTAGCATTGTTTTTGGATGTGTCAGGTACGCAAAGTAAGGCTTCCGCTCGTTGCACACAGTGTCTTAGGGAAGTAAACTTCCGTGTTCACAGGATACATACAGTTTCTGCTCATTACAAACAAACAGTGTATTTTCAAAATAAACTTCCAATGTAAATTGGTTTGGGTTAAAATAAGTTCTGATTTGTAACATTAAATAAGTATACATGGGCCGTTAGTTAACTTCATAAGTTACATTACAAAATTAAAGACAAATAAGTAAATGTTGACTTTATTATGAGACACAAACAGCGGTTTCCTGGGTGAAAGTCCATGTTTGTTTGCCCAACCATCCACCCTCCTCAATAAGTAGACTATCCTCCTTATGATACTACGTCAATTTATCTGACCATATAATAACGTAGATGGGTTTACACCCTCCAGTAATGAAAAGCCTTGCATAGGCTACTAAGAAAGAGGAAGCATACTTGAAGCAAAATTGATGTCTTCAAGCTTGAGACAGAACTACTCATGATGTGTTATCAGTTCTGCAGAGTTCTATAGAAATACACAGTCAATTATTATTGTTTGGCTAAGTCTCAGGGTGAAAGCAGTCTTTCGACACTAGAAATCATTAGTCATATATATTGACCTTTCCAAATTTCTTAACCTTTTCTCAACCATACTTCCAATCACGTTACAAAGTCAGTTCTATATTTTCCTCATACACACACACACACACACACACACACATAAAAATCCATTCCTCCACTCCATCTCGTGAACTGGCTGTAGTAATCTCCCCCATCATAAAATAGATCCTGTTTGTATGTGTGAGAGGCAATCTGACGTACCATGGTCCTGCAGCAGTGAAAGACTCTGTGTCCTTGTCTGTGTGGCAAAAGTACAAGTACAATGATCACTGTTGTTCAATTATGTTTTAGCGTGGGGACTTATTTAAGCTAAATACTTGGTCGAAGTCTAAAATAAATGAACTAAAGTGAAATGAACCCTCCCAACCTCGTCTTCTGTAAGCCTCTACTTTTACAATCCATCACCAGTGAAAACTAGTTTTGTCTCCAGGAAGCAATCAGGTCTGGCAAGCCTTATCCACACGTTGCATCATTTCTTTGTTGTGGTCTGACATGAATGTAGCTGTCAGCTAGCAATGGCTGCACTGTTAGTATTAATACAAGATGACAGGGTGTGAGTAGAACGTGCGTTTTTAACTTCTCGTGACTCTCTGAACCTTTGCTGTGCTCAAGTTCATTATAACAGATTTTTTTACAGTACCACTTTGTAGGTTATTGTCTTACTATGAATACTCATTTATTCCTTTTTTTGAGTATAATTTATTGTTTTAAATGTATTTTCGAGCCTTTTATTCTTACATAACTTGTTAGTTATTCCAAATTGTGTTCCAGCTTTTATGTAATTGCAAAAAAATCATAATTTCATCCCTCAATAAAAGTATGGAGGATTCTCTTTCCAGTAGATGTTTCTTGCCCAATTTATTTACCTTGCACAGAGGAATTATATATGAGGTTGAGTCCAGGTTGGAAATATATATACCACTGTATTACCAATCTAGGATGGACACAACATGGGCAAGCTTCCACTATTATGAGGGAGGCCATCATGACTCTAAATAAGGACTAGCTGCCAACAGGCAGAGTGGGTAAAAAACACAGCTACTGCTGGTGTATCAGGTTATAGGCCATACGAATACCTATACTAACAGATTTTGCTGCTGCACAAATACACAAACCCTGAAACGTGTACATAGTGATGGCGCATGCCAAAAAAAAGACAAAAAATTATTGTGTGTCAGCATATGGGTGCTTGGATTTTCCCTGACTGACAGTAAAACTGCGGTGTGCTGTGCTTGTATCCTACTCTGTGTACTTTATTATTAAAATTCACAAAAAAATGGGTTCATACTGATCCCACAATCAGCCCCTCTGTAATATTGCTGTACAAGACACCTCTTTTTCGTCCTGTTCGTCATTGTTTCTAACATGTTTTTGCATACAAATTATTTCCTCATGAGCTCTTTGTGACATCTGAGAAAGTAAATATACTCATTAAAAGCATTATAGTGCAGCATGACCTGCTGTCAGTCCCTGATATTTGACGTCCCTGTGGGTCCTGATGATGACCTGATGGTTTACTTGTAAAAACTCAGTGTAAAAAGGAACTGGAGCAGAACTAAAAAGGCAACAATGTATTTCTTTTATCTCTTGGTGCGGGACAAATTTACCTAACTACAGTAGTGAAAGCACCCCACTGGTATTAACCACTTAATCAGCAACTTCCTAGTGTTAAGTATACACTATGGAGATATGCAGCAATCATTTAATGAGTGGATCCCTGTTTTGTTTGAATCATGCATGCTCACAACCATGCTGGTGACACAATGCATGTTCGATCCACTGGTTTCACACTGAGTGAGAGTTGGCAGCTATAACCCTAATGTAGTAATTCACCAACAAAGTTAAGGGAGAAGAAGACGACAGCTCGCAAACTTTACTGTAAACATTGTTCAAAATGAATTATTCAAAGATTGGCTTTGCAAATGCTTAAAGTAAAGGGAAAAATGGAAAATATATTTTTTGGCATAGTGATTTAATAAATTGATCATTGCCAGAAGGATCATTATAAATGGCATGGTGGGTAAATGATTACACTTTATTGATATTCTATCAAAATCATGTTACAAAAAATAACTAAACAGATAAATAAAAGCGATGGAATGGAATTTGCCACAAGACACGCTGTTGAACATGTATTTTAGATATAACTATATTAATTGATTGTTATTTTCTCTGGAGGGTCAGTTCGGTTTCAACATAAATTAATTGAATCTGTTTTTTGGACAACTACAGTGTCTAATCTCTTGTTAGTGTTGTTTTTGTGTGTTTGTAGACTTCTTGTCATTGCTATTGTCACTTATGTAGGTGGTCTAACTTCCCCCTCCAGTATTCAGATATTTCTGACAAGGACCAGCCACATTTAGCAAATTTTAGTCAGGTCAATAGTCCTTTATTAGTATCATATAAATAAGGTCACCCTGCATATATATATGCAAGGTGACCTTATTGCTCATCAGAGTAAGCCGCACAATCCTTTAGATGCTCATCACATTCTGAGTTCAAATGCATTTCACTCTGTCTATCTTTCCCGTCATCCCTTTCTTCATTCCATCTAATGAAGCAGTGACGCCATAAAAAAATATGTTGGAGAAAGCTAAGGCAGTTCAGTTTTATTAGTGTAGTGGTCTGGTGGTAGTGGTAAAATAAAAAAAGCCACTTTAGGGTATGAGCCTGCACCCTTGAACCAAAGACCATCCCAGAGATGAGAAAAGACTTCAGGGAAATGGGCTATTGAGACAGTAACACACAGATGGTCACTCGCTATCACACACATACACACATACACAATGTCGTGCAACGATCTGAGACACACCCAATGTGCCAGGCAATAAATCCTGAATTGACTCGGACAGACACCGTTTCTGGAAAAAAAAACGAGGACAGTCTCTTGCTTACACACACACACACACAAACACACACACACACACACACACATTGCGCATAAACTTTAAGGACATAAACACATGCAGATACACTCACTCAATTTGAGTCTCTATCTTGGGTGAAATGGAATTTAATGGCACCACTCGTGAAGTTGCCGGAGAAAATGACCAAAACTTTTGTCTGAGTTCGATTGAGGGACTGTTAGCTGAGAGTTTATACAGGCAGGTTTTTAACTGGAAGGTCAGTCTTTCGGAAACTTTCATTCAACAGTGATATTCCTAAATGGTTAAGAGAGTGAATCACTTGCTCACATGGTGTATTTAGTATTCATTGACCGTGTGGTTGATTGAGTAGGTCAATGGACACCCTTTTGTTTAGATGTTTCAAAAAGGATAGAGGTGGAAAACATAGGACACTAGTTGATAAGTACTGACCTTTTTCTTTTTAAATGGAAAGATCCTCATGTTTTTCTTGCATCTCTGAGGAGTGACTGAGCTAAATAATCACATCAACATGCTAATAAAATTTCCCCGCTGCGGGACTAATAAAGGATTATCTTATCTTATCTTATCTTATATGCTCACAATGATAATGCTGACAAGTTGATTCTCATCAGTTAACATTTTTACCATGTTCACTGTGTTGGTTTGGCATGTTGGCATGTAAATATTTGCTTATTGCGATAAACACAAAGTGCAGCTGAGACTGATGGGGATATCAATGAGTTTGCAGGTGGCAGCAAAGTAGTGGACAAGGTGGAATTTTGAAATGATGATGGGACTTCAGGGAATAATCGGAGAATCAAATTTATTACAATGAATTAGCTGGGAACCATGGATGTTTGCACCAAATCTTTCGCTGTCGGCCATCCAATAGTTGACAAGATATTGCAATTGAGAATTAAAAAGACAAACTATCTCAGTCAATGTAGCCTTAAGGAACCAGTTGTATATTGGATTCCCCCTCTGGTGACCATGAATGAGGGTACAGAATTTCATGGCAATCTATTTAAAAAATGTTGAGTTATTTTGGTCTGGATAAAAACGGCGGAATGACCAACCACATTGCCATCTCTTCCAACCCTTATTATAATTGACAGATGGTGAGTCAAGCATTTTCTGGATGGGCTGTTCATTTCTGCTTTTTTCAAAAAGATGTTTGGTTAATTAGTGTTTCACTCCCTGTGTGGAGAGGATCTACTCCTAGTGAGGGAACCTGAAGATGCAAATTATTTTTCATGCTGCTCTTGTCCCCTTACATGAAGCCAAAAGGTTGCAGTTTGAGGAATTTTTTTGACAGAGGTCCCAACACCAAAACGTTAGTGGTTTTTGTATTATATCAACAGGATATTGTTATCTGTGAACGATGATGTCAGCGGGTAAACAAAACCCACAGAGCCATTCTGTCCAGTCTCTTTGTCAGCTCTCTCTTCCTTCACTCTTTCCCCCTTCGCTCTCAACCTCTTCGCCTTTCTGGCCTGAATCTTCGACAATCAAAACCAGCTCATAAACAAAAGAGCTGAACTCCTCCAAAATGAGAAAGACTGGGAGGGTAAATACGAAGCTCTGGAGAAAACCACCAAAGGCCTGGACCAGAAAGAAATGAGCTGTGAGTCCAAAGTCCAACAGATGGAGGACGAAAACAAGGTCCTGGAGGACATCTGTCTGAACATGAAGAAGAAGAGGAGAGGCTTCTTTGACAAGAAGATGGAGGACAGACAGACAACATAGCACATGGTTAATATATTATTCATCTCAGTTTGGAAACACTTGTCCAAGCCAGGTCAACTGTTAAATGTTGGTAGTGTGGCCGAGTGGTCTAAGGCGCTGGATTTAGGCTCCAGTCTCTATGGAGGCGTGGGTTCAAATCCCACCACTGCCATTCTTTCTGGACTTGACTCCAAGATTATGGGAACAAATGCATCCACATACCCACTGTTGTGGTTCTGCATCTCCAGTTAAGTGAACTTCTGTGCCCAATAACTGCTGATTGTGAATGCTCACGTTGCTCACTCGCATGTTCTCAGATGCCCAAGTGTTCATTCCAACGCGTCTAAGTGAAATGTTTTCTGTCTTCATTGCTAAAGTAGACACCTTCAGGATTATTTGAGCGAATTGGGAATATTGCTAGTAACCAAGTTGCTGCAAGGTCTAACAAATGCTTAGTTTTGCAACCAGTCAGATGCTGAAATCTTGGTTCCCAAAGATTGCCACAACATCTGAACAACATATTTGCCGGTCACACAACTTTAAATAATGAGCAGAGTGGCGCAGCGGAAGCGTGCTGGGCCCATAACCCAGATGTCGATGGATCGAAACCATCCTCTGCTAGTTGGAAATGCTTAATATCTGCACAGTATCACTTTATTTTCCGTCCATTATTCGACTTCAATGTTTTCAGTTGCTTAAGCAGCCATTGCTACAAGTGCGTGAAGGAAATGTCTTCACTCTTTAATGCTGCAGTGGACATCAATTGTTTGCCCCAAGAAGCTGATGCAAATCAAGCCATTAGAGGTAGTGTGGCCGAGTGGTCTAAGGCGCTGGATTTAGGCTCCAGTCTCTATGGAGGCGTGGGTTCAAATCCCACCACTGCCATTCTTTCTGGACTTGACTCCAAGATTATGGGAACAAATGCATCCACATACCCACTGTTGTGTTGCATCTCCAGTTAAGTTAACTTCTGTGCCCAATAACTGCTGATTGTGAATTCTAACGTTGCTCACTCGCATGTTCTCAGATGCCCAAGTGTTCATTCCAACGCGTCTAAGTGAAATGTTTTCTGTCTTCATTGCTAAAGTAGACACCTTCAGGATTATTTGAGCGAATTGGGAATATTGCTAGTAACCAAGTTGCTGCAAGGTCTAACAAATGCTTAGTTTTGCAACCAGTCAGATGCTGAAATCTTGGTTCCCAAAGATTGCCACAACATCTGAACAACATATTTGCCGGTCACACAACTTTAAATAATGAGCAGAGTGGCGCAGCGGAAGCGTGCTGGGCCCATAACCCAGATGTCGATGGATCGAAACCATCCTCTGCTAGTTGGAAATGCTTAATATCTGCACAGTATCACTTTATTTTCCGTCCATTATTCGACTTCAATGTTTTCAGTTGCTTAAGCAGCCATTGCTACAAGTGCGTGAAGGAAATGTCTTCACTTTTAATGCTGCAGTGGACATCAATTGTTTGCCCCAAGAAGCTGATGCAAATCAAGCCATTAGAGGTAGTGTGGCCGAGTGGTCTAAGGCGCTGGATTTAGGCTCCAGTCTCTATGGAGGCGTGGGTTCAAATCCCACCACTGCCATTCTTTCTGGACTTGACTCCAAGATTATGGGAACAAATGCATCCACATACCCACTGTTGTGGTTCTGCATCTCCAGTTAAGTTAACTTCTGTGCCCAATAACTGCTGATTGTGAATTCTAACGTTGCTCACTCGCATGTTCTCAGATGCCCAAGTGTTCATTCCAACGCGTCTAAGTGAAATGTTTTCTGTCTTCATTGCTAAAGTAGACACCTTCAGGATTATTTGAGCGAATTGGGAATATTGCTAGTAACCAAGTTGCTGCAAGGTCTAACAAATGCTTAGTTTTGCAACCAGTCAGATGCTGAAATCTTGGTTCCCAAAGATTGCCACAACATCTGAACAACATATTTGCCGGTCACACAACTTTAAATAATGAGCAGAGTGGCGCAGCGGAAGCGTGCTGGGCCCATAACCCAGATGTCGATGGATCGAAACCATCCTCTGCTAGTTGGAAATGCTTAATATCTGCACAGTATCACTTTATTTTCCGTCCATTATTCGACTTCAATGTTTTCAGTTGCTTAAGCAGCCATTGCTACAAGTGCGTGAAGGAAATGTCTTCACTCTTTAATGCTGCAGTGGACATCAATTGTTTGCCCCAAGAAGCTGATGCAAATCAAGCCATTAGAGGTAGTGTGGCCGAGTGGTCTAAGGCGCTGGATTTAGGCTCCAGTCTCTATGGAGGCGTGGGTTCAAATCCCACCACTGCCATTCTTTCTGGACTTGACTCCAAGATTATGGGAACAAATGCATCCACATACCCACTGTTGTGGTTCTGCATCTCCAGTTAAGTTAACTTCTGTGCCCAATAACTGCTGATTGTGAATTCTAACGTTGCTCACTCGCATCTCAGATGCCCAAGTGTTCATTCCAACGCGTCTAAGTGAAATGTTTTCTGTCTTCATTGCTAAAGTAGACACCTTCAGGATTATTTGAGCGAATTGGGAATATTGCTAGTAACCAAGTTGCTGCAAGGTCTAACAAATGCTTAGTTTTGCAACCAGTCAGATGCTGAAATCTTGGTTCCCAAAGATTGCCACAACATCTGAACAACATATTTGCCGGTCACACAACTTTAAATAATGAGCAGAGTGGCGCAGCGGAAGCGTGCTGGGCCCATAACCCAGATGTCGATGGATCGAAACCATCCTCTGCTAGTTGGAAATGCTTAATATCTGCACAGTATCACTTTATTTTCCGTCCATTATTCGACTTCAATGTTTTCAGTTGCTTAAGCAGCCATTGCTACAAGTGCGTGAAGGAAATGTCTTCACTCTTTAATGCTGCAGTGGACATCAATTGTTTGCCCCAAGAAGCTGATGCAAATCAAGCCATTAGAGGTAGTGTGGCCGAGTGGTCTAAGGCGCTGGATTTAGGCTCCAGTCTCTATGGAGGCGTGGGTTCAAATCCCACCACTGCCATTCTTTCTGGACTTGACTCCAAGATTATGGGAACAAATGCATCCACATACCCACTGTTGTGGTTCTGCATCTCCAGTTAAGTTAACTTCTGTGCCCAATAACTGCTGATTGTGAATTCTAACGTTGCTCACTCGCATGTTCTCAGATGCCCAAGTGTTCATTCCAACGCGTCTAAGTGAAATGTTTTCTGTCTTCATTGCTAAAGTAGACACCTTCAGGATTATTTGAGCGAATTGGGAATATTGCTAGTAACCAAGTTGCTGCAAGGTCTAACAAATGCTTAGTTTTGCAACCAGTCAGATGCTGAAATCTTGGTTCCCAAAGATTGCCACAACATCTGAACAACATATTTGCCGGTCACACAACTTTAAATAATGAGCAGAGTGGCGCAGCGGAAGCGTGCTGGGCCCATAACCCAGATGTCGATGGATCGAAACCATCCTCTGCTAGTTGGAAATGCTTAATATCTGCACAGTATCACTTTATTTTCCGTCCATTATTCGACTTCAATGTTTTCAGTTGCTTAAGCAGCCATTGCTACAAGTGCGTGAAGGAAATGTCTTCACTCTTTAATGCTGCAGTGGACATCAATTGTTTGCCCCAAGAAGCTGATGCAAATCAAGCCATTAGAGGTAGTGTGGCCGAGTGGTCTAAGGCGCTGGATTTAGGCTCCAGTCTCTATGGAGGCGTGGGTTCAAATCCCACCACTGCCATTCTTTCTGGACTTGACTCCAAGATTATGGGAACAAATGCATCCACATACCCACTGTTGTGGTTCTGCATCTCCAGTTAAGTTAACTTCTGTGCCCAATAACTGCTGATTGTGAATTCTAACGTTGCTCACTCGCATGTTCTCAGATGCCCAAGTGTTCATTCCAACGCGTCTAAGTGAAATGTTTTCTGTCTTCATTGCTAAAGTAGACACTTCAGGATTATTTGAGCGAATTGGGAATATTGCTAGTAACCAAGTTGCTGCAAGGTCTAACAAATGCTTAGTTTTGCAACCAGTCAGATGCTGAAATCTTGGTTCCCAAAGATTGCCACAACATCTGAACAACATATTTGCCGGTCACACAACTTTAAATAATGAGCAGAGTGGCGCAGCGGAAGCGTGCTGGGCCCATAACCCAGATGTCGATGGATCGAAACCATCCTCTGCTAGTTGGAAATGCTTAATATCTGCACAGTATCACTTTATTTTCCGTCCATTATTCGACTTCAATGTTTTCAGTTGCTTAAGCAGCCATTGCTACAAGTGCGTGAAGGAAATGTCTTCACTCTTTAATGCTGCAGTGGACATCAATTGTTTGCCCCAAGAAGCTGATGCAAATCAAGCCATTAGAGGTAGTGTGGCCGAGTGGTCTAAGGCGCTGGATTTAGGCTCCAGTCTCTATGGAGGCGTGGGTTCAAATCCCACCACTGACTCCAAGATTATGGGAACAAATGCATCCACATACCCACTTGTGGTTCTGCATCTCCAGTTAAGTTAACTTCTGTGCCCAATAACTGCTGATTGTGAATTCTAACGTTCTCACTCGCATGTTCTCAGATGCCCAAGTGTTCATTCCAACGTCTAAGTGAAATGTTTTCTGTCTTCATTGCTAAAGTAGACACCTTCAGGATTATTTGAGCGAATTGGGAATATTGCTAGTAACCAAGTTGCTGCAAGGTCTAACAAATGCTTAGT